>NW_027176417.1:7904028-7926528 GCF_023349555.1 Cebidichthys violaceus | reverse complement strand
TAATGATGTGTTTATCAGCATTATGGGATTCAGGAGCTGGACTTTAAGCTGCAGCGTTGCTGTTACATAACATGCACGACGCTCTGTACATCAGCCCCCCCCCCCCCCCCCCAGCATGGACGTTCGAACTGCCGTAAGAACTCCCGATGCTCTCTGTGTTCCCTCCCCGCTGCACAGAGACTGCTGCCCGGAGTCCAGCCTGCAGGCTGAGGTGAGGCTCCTGCTTCTCGCCCAAGGCCTCAAGAGGCAGCAGATGTAAACAAACAGGCGAGCCATTGTGCAGGCCTGCAACTGACCGCGATGTTTCATTTAAATGGTAATGCACAGTTATGGGATGATCATATCAACGCTGGTGGACATTTATTCAAGCTTAGGCAATAATTCATAAGCTCGTAATACCGTAAATGCTATAATAATACGCCAATTTATCTTTTTTTATGTTTTAGTAAATAAAAAACAACAACATATTCTTAGATTAAAGGTTGAGTATTTTCATTTCTCTCTACAAAGACGCTTTGTTCTGAATTATTCTAACGGAGGTTATTTATTATTAGCTCGCAGCTCGATCTGGGACAAAGTAGTCCACCATTTTCTTCATTAGCTTCTGCATGCAGAGGAATAAATAAATAGCACACAAGGTAATTCCCCTTTTTAAAAAAACAACAGCCCAATATGCGATAAGAATATAAATCTCAAAACACAAGATGATTGCATTTCATTCTAACAAATTTATTGTGTTTCAATCAGCTCGTACGGAACCACTACTGAAATTAAATTACAATCAAATTATCACATCAAAATATACCCTTATTACCTAACAACGGTCAATGTCAGCTTATGATGATTTGTGCTCCTTTAGAAACGATAATACAAAATTAAACAAATAAGGGCAACAACAGAAAATATAAGAAAGAAATGTAAGATAAAACAAGAAAAGGGGGAAAGCATCTTACACAAGTTCCTGCAAGGGGGGGGGGGGGGGGGAATAAATTACCGTTTGGAATCATTCATATGTATTCCGAATAAAATATTAAAACAAGTCATTCTGATGAAAAATATAAAGTAAATAACTCAGATCAGTATCTGATCTAGTGATCTATATTGCCGGCTTTACAGAGTTTTGCTTATTAAAACCTACCAAAGAACACTGCTTAGAAAGGGCAGCAATAATAGTGTATCCACAGCACCCACTCAGTCACACTTGGCAACAGATTTTTATTTTCAAATAAGTGCAGTTGAAGTCTTTTCAAATGTCTTATGCTCTATTCGTTGGGGAAAAAAAGGAGGAAAAATCCACTCACGGTGTCAAAGTCCATTAAATAATCAGAAGAACTCCAAAGAAGAAGGTGATCTTTGAGATCAGGCGGGGACGGTCCTGGTCCACGTTGTCTTTTCTTTCTGGGCTCACGAGGGCCTCGAGGTGACACAAAAAAAAATATCCCTAATCCTGCGCGTGTGTGTAAGTGCAACCATGCAGTCCACCTCAGAATAAACAAATAGCTGCTGTAAATCAGGACGGAAGCTTCGTGGATGTCACTCTTGTTCATAGTGTTGCAGTTGTTCCCCTCGTGTTATTGTGAGGCATGGAGAGGAGGGAAGGCGGTTCAGTCCCATTTCTAAATATACAAAATGCCTGCTCCTTTGTTTCTTCAATCAAACACAGGGTAATGAGAGGGAGTATTTTTGGAGGGGGGAGAGAAAAAAAAAAAAGAATAAAAACAATACTTGGTTTCCTCTTGGTGTGTCTTAATGCGCCAAAATTACCTGGTGGAATGAACTTGTAGTTGTCACCCTCTGGTCGCTCGCTTCACTTGCATCTTTTAAGTAATCTACTAAAAAATGCCCCTGAAAGAAAAAAGCAGAAGGAACCTTTTAGGTTAAGACATTTCAGGGCCTGGAAGAAGGTTAACGGTGCGTGTTTTTCAGAGGGGGGTTGGGAGGAAAAAGGGAAAGGTTGCTGTTTCTTTCTCTGTCTTTCTGGTGAAAAATAGATAACACATTTGCAGTCTCATTCATATTCCCTCACAATCACAGTATCAAAAAAATGTGGCTATCTTGGCGACAGTCTGTATGCTTTTTTTTTTTAATCAGTTTAATTTCATATAAAATATTCTATGTTTCACTGAACATTCGTTTGCAGTCCATGGAGGGGGGCGGTGTTTCTGCACTCACATTGCCGACCTGAGAGTACACATCCTCCGGCGTCTGAGCCACTCCTGGGGGCGTCATCCGTTTTTCCTTCTGTCTCCTATTGCAAAACCACACTCTAACCACCTCTTTCTCCAGCTGCAAGTTGTCCGCCAGGCCGGTGATCTCCTGGGCCGAGGGTTTGGGGCATTTTAAGAAGTGGCTCTCCAAAGCCCCCTTGACGCTCACTTCGATGGATGTGCGCTTCTTTCGCTTCCTCCCCTGCGCCGCGATCTTGTCGATGCTGGTGGGGCTGCCGGTAGTCGAGTCTGCCTCCTCGAGCCACTTGTTTAACAAAGGCTTGAGCTTGCACATGTTTTTGAAGCTGAGCTGCAGAGCCTCGAATCTGCAAATGGTTGTCTGAGAGAAAACGTTCCCGTACAGGGTGCCCAAAGCCAAGCCGACGTCCGCCTGCGTAAAGCCCAGCTTGATCCTCCGCTGTTTGAACTGCTTGGCGAACTGCTCCAGGTCGTCCGAGGTCGGCGTGTCGTCGTCCGAGTGCTGGTCGTGGCTGTTGACGCCGCCGTGGTGCTGGTGCTGGTGATGCTGGTGGTGATGGTGGTGGTGGTGGCTGCCGTGGTCCAGATCCGGGGTGTCCCCCCTCACCAAGCCCGGGTGCACCAGGCTCTGGCTCCCCGGACTCAGCATCCCGTTCACAGTGAACCCCCCCGGCTGGGAGTAGATCAGCGACTGCTGCTGCTGCTGTCCCCCGGATATGGAGTTAATGTGAGCGGCAGTTGTGCTCCCCCAAGCCCCGGCGTGAGTCTGATGTGGGGCTAAGTGAGGGGGCCTGTGGTGCAGCGCGGTGCCCGTGTGCAGATCGTCTCTGCCGGAGTTTTTCACGTCCTGCTGCTGGGGGCTGCCCGTCATCCCGACAGGACTCGACGACCACGGTGATCCGGCTTCGGCTGCAGCAACCGCGGCTGCTGCTGCGGCCGCTGCGGCGTGCGGGAGGGATGTCACCCACTGGTGGGCATGGCTCAGCATGTGTCCCCCGTTGCTCGCTGCCATTGCGCCTTGCATAAAGTCACTCTGTACCATCTTGACTGAAGGGTCTCCCCTGTAGACCCCAGACCCCGAGGTAACCGCAGCGCTGCCCGGCTGCATGCCACCTCCAGAGTCAGAGTGCACGATGGAGCCGGACGATAAGATGCTATTGCTGGGCAGATAAGGATTGGAAGCCGCGGTGGCCATTCCGTCAACCCTTATGAATATGTTTGTGGATAACCCCCCTCCCTTTTACAGTCACTTCTTTCGAGCAGGCAAATTGTATCTCATGAATTATTCAAACTTTAAAAGTATGAGTAGGTTTTTGGCACTACCATCGACGCGCGTAAAAACGCAAAAAAATGCCTAAAACCGGTGGGAGAAAACTGAATAAAATCCGCACGTATTTACAGCATTCTAGTTGAGCATGGACATCGGCGAATAAAAATCCAGGTTTTCAAAAGCCCTTTGAAACCATGTGCAGTCCGTGCAGAAAGTTTTGCACTGCGATGAAATTGTGAGCATTAAAATTCAAATATACAGGGGGGGAAAAAAGCGTTGTCCCATACAAACTTTTGGTGCTCGCAAAAAACAAAAAGCCTTGCAAATTGTCCACAATGTACAAAGTCCCGGTTTATGTCCCCTTTGGATGTGAAAAACATTAGCAGAGTGTCCTCAGTTCTTTTGTAATTCAGTCGCCGAGATTTCTCCCTCGCTTTATTCTTTTCTCTCTCTTCTTTTATAGCACTGTGGAGCCTATCTCTTTGTTCTGTTTTGATGTATATAAACCTGCCAAACCGCAAACTCCCGATGAAGTACAATCCAGTAGAACAGCGTACGGCGCTGCTTGCAAGCCTCTCCTCTCATTCGCTTGTTCTCTCTCTTCACCTCTCTCTCTGTCTCTCTCTCTCCCTGACAGGCAGTGTAGTCCCGCCCCCCCTGCGCCGCCCCCCCCCCCCCCACCCACCTTCAAGCCCGACGACGCACGGATGTTTACCCCGTGCGTCCCCGTTGATTGGTTACCCGGGGTGTGATTGGCAGGACTCGCCAGCCTTGCTCCGGGCGCACGAGCCCTCCTTCCGGCTGTTCCAATTGGCTGATTTTTAATTGCGGTCCAAACAAAACGGGGAACACAACTTGGTAGTAAATAGTACTGAGCGAGGTATTAGTACACAAACAGGGGTGCAGGGGTAAATAAAATATAATAAAACTGTGAACTAGTTGTGACCTCATGAGTCGAATGTTGAGCTTCAATATGCTCTGCCCTATATTTACATGTACACCTGTTTGAAAGTATTCATTTGAATATATATATATATATATATATATATATATATATACACACACATGTAAATAAGATGTATACAAGTAAATAGAATTACATTCAAGCAGGTTTTTTCTGTTATTCTTGTTACAAAGACACACCTACTAATACAAGGCTGCAATATAAAACAGGCACGTGCTCTGGACACTATAAGATATTGGTAACAATTATAATGTCCTGCTTGTGTAATAGTACACGGCGTCCATGTTGCCAGTTAGGGGTTTAATTCCCTCTGAGCCACCCATGAAAAATACAGGAAGGATTTAGAAACGGTTCTCTGGGAGGTCAGCGCTTTATCTCGTTAGAGATATGTAGATGAGGTGCATTGGTGTGGTCAAATTGGTAGATTAGCGGTTCAAAATTATTAGGCGAAATTCACAAGCTCAGGTTAACTGTTTATGAGCATATAAAAAAAAATCTCTTTCAGACTCACGGTAGTTAATACGGGGGAACCATGACGCTGCACCCTGAACCTCAGAGCAGCGCAACACAACGCAGAGAGGCAGTGCAGTGCTGCCAGTGCAACTTGGGCTCCTCGGGGAGAGTTAAAAGCACAAAGGTTGCGGGGATGCTTCCATGCGGAAACGCCACGCACAGGCAACCTCAGTGAAGCACAGGGAGAGAGAAAGTGGCAACCAAAACAAGGGCAAATTGAGCAGTCCTTGGGGGATTTGTGCTTGCAGGGTGGCGGTGCTGCAGACGTCTGCTGAGAAGAAGAAGAAGAAGAAGAAGAAGAAGAAGAGGGGGAACAACCGAGAGATAGCCCACACCATCCCTCCAGATGACCACATCACCCCGGACATGAATGAGGCCTTTGTTAGAGCGTGGGGACCCCTGCGCCTATATGGACGCACCCATGGGTGGCTATAAGTGCCAAACATATGGCTCCCACTGCACCCATTGGTTCAGTTCAGGGTGTCAGCAGCCTGTTGAGTCCACCTGACCAAAACCAGGCCTGTGGCAGGTGATCCTCTGACGGGATTAACTGTGTTTTGTATAAAGGTTAGAGCTGCATGTCGTGCGTAACCCCAAACACTGGCGCGCAAGCTCTCCAAATCAAAGATGACGCAATGATTTTATTGCAAAAGGGATTTAAGGGCAAATATAAGGCAGGGGAGTACTTGTGTACTCCATGCCAGTACCCCCCCCCCCCCCCTCATCCCAGTAGATTTAATTTGGACTGGGCTCAAAACCCAGAGAGCCTCGTGGATTTGTTTACATTGAATAGGCAGGCTAGGGGCCAGGACCATGGGGCCCTCTATTCATTAATATACAGTGAGGATTTCTGTCTAAATTACTGCTGTTCAATCCACACTGCAGGCTTTGAAAGGGCGTCTCAGGCGGCCAACGGGAACGTGACACCAAGTACGCAGAAGAAGGCGAGATAACCCCTCAAAACGAGAATAATACATACTATATATATATATATATAAAAGCAGAAGCAAAAGGCATTTAAGAAACGCTCCCCGAAATCACCGCGCTGCGATGAAAAAAACCCTCCTCTCTGATATATGATGTGTTTATTATTTATTTGCTTATTATAAAAGGTCCCCAAGTTCCCTGCTGGGGGAGTTCATTTATTTTGTATGCAAAAAAAAAAAAAAAGAAAGAAAGAAAGAAAGGGGGGAGAGGAAAAAAAATCATCCCCAAGTATAACAAGAGACGAACAGTTAGTGCTGATTTTCATTTGCATAAATTTTCATATATTTTAGTGAAAATAATAGCGGGAGCCGAGGAGTGCTCTGCTCAGTAGAGGCAGAGGAAAGAAAATCTTCGGGCGCAGGGAGTCGTAGGAAAGGGAGATACCCATTCACAGGCTGCACTCCGACAAGGTGAAGCTTTTCCCCTTTTCTTGGACACAAGGTAAGTCAACAATCATCTTTGCGGATTTCTTTACGCGTGAGGAATGTGAGCGTTAAACACCTTCTCGCGCACCGCTCCACCGTGGCTGCTTCCTCGTAGACTGCTTTAAATGATATTTCAGCCTTCTGCGACCATACGCACTCATATTCTCTTATATTTTAAACCGAATTGCAAATGGGTTTCCTTTTTTTTTTCACGTTTACCCCGAATGCGTAAAAAGAATCAATATGCGCGCCGCTGTTTGCTTTTGCGCCCCTGCCTTTTTGCTTTTTATATAAATAGCGGGCAGATGGATAAGCTGTGCTGTTTTGTAGTGAATGTCCGCCAGAGAAAAGTGCAATCAATCACATTTTAAGCAGAGAGAGAGAGAGAGAGAGAGAGAGAGAGAGAGAGAGAGAGAGAGAGAGAGAGAGAGAGAGAGAGAGAGAGAGAGAGAGAGAGAGAGAGAGACCCTCGGTGGAATCCTCCAGGGGGCTCGCGTAGGCAAGAGCAATATGAAAAGGTTTAATGTAGATCGATCTCGCCGCTGCAAAGTTTGTTTAAAGTTGATGCGCACTAGCTTGCTAACCAACGCTTATAAATAGCCTGCGACGATACTGGACGCGGTCTTCACTTTGCTGCTTTTGGGTTTTGGAGCTGTTCAAAGAAGCGAAATGTCGAGAAAGCTCAAACTAAAGCGACCGATTTGTTCCAAAAAAAAGGAAGCGCAGCTGTAAAAGAGATCCGGTCACAGGCAGTCATTTAACGGCAGACAATAATCATCCCAGTCCGTCACAACTTCAAACGTCCATCACTAATGATCTATCGCGCGTTAACTCGAATGCGTGGAGAAGAAGAAGTGGTTTGGTTTTCGGGTTATTTTCTTCTCACGGGTTAACGCTCTCTCCCCTCATTGATGGGGAGCGCATTTCTGAGCCCAGCACTTGGTAGCCATGGTGAGCCCAATAAAGGGGGGAAACACTAGTCGCATTAAGCTGTATGTTTGTGCACTGGAGTCGAGATGAAAAGAGGCTCGGTGTCCCGGGCCAGCAGCAGCGGTAACGCGTTACAGTAACGGAATTCCTCCATCTGTAGCACCAAAAACAAGAATTCTCAGAACATGACTGCGCCAGTTTTCATCAGAAATGTCGTGTTGAGAAATAACCAACAGAGTGTAAATAATGTAGCTTTTATTGAGCCAAACCATGACTTGTTTTTAAGAGGCAGCCAAGTTATCGCGATGTTTTTACGCATCATTCTGTGGTGCGTAACGCGGACGTTATGTAACGCAGTTACTTCCCACATGCCTATTACTTATTACGATTTGTTTTTCTTAATAAGTGATCTGAGTGACGCGCACGGAGGACATTCATTTATTCACGACTGAAGTCCAACAAGAGCCTCGCGTCAGGGTTGAGGTGAAATAGATTTCATAAATAACAACTAAAGAGTCAGAACTGCCGCCAGGTGTCGCGCTCACTCATGATGCACATATGTATAGTTTACACTGCAAAACAATGTCATCTTATGTCACATTTATGATTTTTTAAAAATATGTTTTTATAATAATAATTGATTTATTTGATGTTGAGCAGATTCCACGTGCTTCCGGTGCAGTTTATATTTGTATTAAATAACGTTTTGGGGTCATTTAACTTTCAAGCTAAATTTCTTGATTCAATAGAAGAATTTTTTTTTAAATCAAGTAGCTTTACACTTGGCATTTTTTTTTTTTTTTTTACAATTTAAAAATGACGTTTTAAGACTGAACTAAAGCCTTCTGGAAACGGATTTGTGTTTCGCAGCGCGCGAGGCTCTTCTTCTAGTTTTATGGCCGCCAATTCAAGAACAGACATGAGCTGACGGTTGGATGACACGATTGGCAATAAAGATATCGCTGGGTCAGAGTAGAGACACAGTGTGTGTCACACACACACACACACACACACACACACACACACACACACACACACACACACACACACACACACACACACACACACACTGAGGCAGCACGTGCGCTGGTAATAAAGAGTGATGTGCTGCATTTCGCTAATTCTCGCTAAACAGGCCAAAGACGCCACCACGAGGGCTCAGACTATATTCTGGTGCATCCCTCAATCCCAGAGGTAATTTAATCACCTTAATTTAATTATCCATTTTTTAAAAAGATATCCCACCCGCACATGCGTCATTATTTCCCCCGCATATTTCTGCGCCATCAGCACAGCGAGTTGCATGCCGGAATGTGCTTGTATTGATCAGCACAGGCCCGTGACAGGCAGCCTATCAATGACAGCTAGTTGATATGCAAATGGTGTGCGATTAGATGGGCCCTGCACGCTGTTTCCAGCCAGTCGCCATCTGCAGTAGCCTATAAGCCATAAGTCTGAGCCAGCAGGCCTGTGTGGGAACGTATGACGAACCGGCGACTCCAAGAATTATCAGCGAACGAGGGCTGGGCGACACTCATGAATCATCCCGGGAATTAGCGGCACAGTCTCTCCGCATGCTTTGACCGGCCATTTAGTGTTTGCACCATCCAGCGTTATTCTTCATCGCCATCATCATCATCACCATCATGAGCAGCAGCAAGAAAGCATCAAAGCAGCACCGTGCGTTACATTGCACCCATTCTGTCATGCTGCACAATGACGGCTATTGGTAGCAGGAGGCCATTCATTTATTCCTCCAGGAGCAGATTGTCCAATTCATCAAGACGGTTCCGTGAACTTGCAATCGGTGTTTAATAATTGAACTAATATGTTCAAACATGAATCCAGGTGGGGGATAACAACGTCCACTTGGCGACGACCACGAGACAAAACCACCAGTAAGAACAAAAATCAATTTACTCACAGCATTAATCTCGTCTCCCTCCCTCGTAAAACATCCTCACTGTCCCATCACTTTGATTCTGCAGCCGCCATTAATTCATGACGCCTGACATGCAGATTTACGTCGGTCCTCTGAAGGTGGGTAAACCCAGCGAGGACGCCTGTAGCTTCCACTTCCCCTGGTTGCAATATTCAGATTAAATTGATGCAATTCCTGCCGTTTTAATTATGGCCTATTTAAGTTGCCTATGGGCTACATCATTTATTTTCCTCCCCGTGGTCCAGCCACTAATCCGACACGACATACGTTGAGTGTGTCTCACGTCAGGCCAAACGTTGATTTAAAGCCGAATCCAACTTGGAGCACTTAAATGATAATGTGGCGACTATACCGTTAATTAAATGGGCTACACTGAATATCAGTGTGAGCGTTAAACATGCCTTCACTTCCACACATGAATGGGATTCTCTCCTTATCCGTTCACACGAGACAGAGACTCTGTATTAATATTCTATTAGTCAAAATTATATACACCTACGTGGGGCTCGTAATTGGCCTGTACTCGCCGCGTGCATTACACGTGCAGGTACAGATTATACGTTTATGTTATCAGTGCTCATTTCACCAAGAGGCACGGCTCAGGCACGCGGCAGCACAGCTGCTATTGATTCGGGATTGGAAATGAACAGTGATGTCATAATTTGGGCTAAAAAAAATAAATGCAAAATACGGTTCTATGCTGTTAAAAAACACGGGGGGGGGGGTTGGTGTTTTGTGTACTTTGGCATTTGAATTCAAATAGTTTTTCTAGCAATAGAATAATAATAAAAAAAGTGTTTCAATTGGATATAATTAATTAGTTTTTCTTTATTTGGGGGCAGAGAATGAGGGACAGATTAAAATGAGTCACATTATGAGTTTTAGAAATTAATTTGAGGCATGATTTATTTCAGAATAAAGGTCTCACAGTTGCAGTGAGGTTAGTTGTTTTAAACAACAACAAAAAGAAGTAAATGGGACGAAGAGATTCACTCGTGTGTACTGATTCAAATGCAGGTGCTCGTATGGCACACACACACACACACACACACACACACACACACACACACACACACACACACACACACACACACACACACAAAAGGCACTAGTGGCGGCTGGTGAGGAGGTGAGTGACGGGGACAGATCGGCAAAGATAAGATGAAGTGCATCTTTCTGAGTCAGGGGGGCGGAGGAGAGAGAGGAAAGAGGAGGGGGGGGGGGGGGGGGGGGCGCTTTGTCTGTCAGTCTGCAGCTTCACCCCACCCCCACCCTCACCCCTCCACCCATTGGGTGCTGGTTTGCCTCATAGTCCCGGCCACATCCCTCCTCTCTCTCTCTGTAACGCTAACACACACACACACACACACACACACACACACACACAGATGTAAAACACATCAGCATGGACACACATGCCTAAACACCCCCACCTCCAGCAGCAACATCAAAACAAACCACAGCGTTATTGTGTATGCAAATCAGCAGACGGACCGCTGCTACTCCTCTGTGCCATTAGCCTGTATTACACATGCTAATCAAGAATGATATTGATGATATTAGTTATTAAGCTGAGCAATTAATGAATGAACTAAATCCGCAGGAAATCAGATCTATAGAAGTCTCTTCAGCGGCCTGGTTTGTAGCCGCCGTGCATGTCTCTCCATCGTCCCTGCTTTTTGTTGTTGTTTGTTAAACAGTGGCGCTCCCTGAGGATAGAGAGGGTGGGGGGGGTGGGGGGGTTGTGGCACCTCCCTGCCCAGGATTACATTAATCAAAGTATTTATTTCCCTCGGGGAGCCAGGCGCAAATCACTCCAAATCCCAGTAAAATTGGATAACAGAAGAACGGGCGCATCCAGGGTAACCCTCTCCTGTGCTTCTTTTTTTTTTTTTTGCTCATTCCACTAACTTAATGGATCTAGTTCTATCTAACTTTGTGGAACAGTGTGTGTGGAACAGCAGGGAGGGGGGGGGGGGGGGGTTGCAAAGCTTGAGGTATTGAGGCCTTTGAGAAGACAAACAACATAATTGGATGGAAGCGGGCGCTCAGGTAGAGAAAAAACAACACTAACCACATCCCTGATAGGAGTGACTCTGGATATAGAGCTGTACAAATAAGAGCCAGTCCCCGAGTCCCTGTCGGGCCGATAGGTATGTCTGGGACTGAGCCAGCACCAGGAAAAACTAGCCTCGAAGACCCCCCCATCTGTAACAGACCTGCTCTCTCTCTCTCTCTCTCTCCCTCTCCACTAAGGCTGGTCAATCCATCGCAAACCCCCACAAAGTAGTAGAAACAACAATCCCTGGTACCGTCTTTGCACTGTTTGCTGAGTAATTACGTGTGATGTTTGGGCAAAGCCAGCATGGCTAATAAATCAGCAAATGTTTACAGCCAGGCCGGTGCGGATACGGCAATAAATACAGCACCCAATATGCTGCCTATTACAGGTAATGCAAATAAAATAATAGGGCTGTAATTTTTCCTTATGTGTTTCGGCGGCGGCGGCTTTGATATTCATGAGGGAAATGGGGAGGAAACGTCGTCTCTCGGTCTTTATGGGCGCCAAATTGTAGCGCAAATTCAACGGCGCTGCCTTCGTCCCAATCAGGGATAAATGATGGCCTCATTGCTTCGTGTTTGGAGGCAACCCTGCCACCCCGAAACACACACACGGGCCCTGAAATGCATGCAAACACAGTTGCATGTTTGTAGACACGTGCTTGCACACACACACACACGCACACACACACACACACACACACACACACACACACACACTGCTGCTGCCGTGTATGCTAGGGGGTACGAGGAGTAGCCGGAGTCGCCGGCGGGGCCCTGACTCGGAGCCAGGCGTCTCGGGGTGAAGGCAGCCTGCCTGCCTACGACACATGGACCACGTGTCCGTGTGTGCATTTAGGAATATTCCACTTGTAGAGAACAGACCGCTGCACA
Organism: Cebidichthys violaceus; assembly: GCF_023349555.1. NCBI lineage: Eukaryota > Metazoa > Chordata > Actinopteri > Perciformes > Stichaeidae > Cebidichthys > Cebidichthys violaceus. The sequence goes on along the minus strand of NW_027176417.1, from coordinate 7,914,356 downwards.
TTTGGTTTCTATAGCACCTAGTGTGTCTGTGAGTGTGTGCACAGTATCCATACTTCTGTATACAAGGCTGCCAAGTTTGCCCAGCCTGTGCCTGTGTGTGTGTGTGTGTGTGTGTGTGTGTGTTTGTGTGTGTGTGTGTGTGTGTGTTTGTACAGTATACATGCGTCGAGGTGCAGGTGTGATGCATACCAAGAGAGAGAGAGAGAGACGGCGCAGACTGTTAGCCGATCCATGATGCTTAGCAAATGAGCAGGAAGGCTGCAGCTGTAACGGTGGAGGGTTGGACGGAGGCAGAAGTAAAAATGTGCCGTAAACTCCAAAAGCCACCGCTCAGAAGCTCGTGATAACACAGTGTTGTTGTGATGATAACCGCTTGTATAATTGTTGTTGTGCTCTGAAAAGATAATTATGCTTGTGAGGGATTATTAGTGTGTTTTAGAGTTCTGTTTATTCCAGGCATCCATTGGCTTCCAGTCATTTTCTATATGATATGAAACATTGAATATATCTGCTACAGGCCATTTTTTTTAAAATGATTGCTGCTGAGATTGACTAATTTAAATGTTTGATTTCCAACTGTCCCAGGCAGCCATTGACTTTAATTGATTTCTTAACCTATAAGCAGTTTTTTTGTTTTTTTTAAACAAAGTTACATAAAACTTTTCATATCAGTCAGAACCATTGACAGAACGTGCATGCAGAGTTTAAGAGTCTGCCAATGGATGTTCATTTTGCACAGAAATGAATGGAAATCAATGGCTGCCCGGAATGGTCGTCAAAATGCATCCGGAATGTTAAAACACAGCGACGTGACTTGCTTCAAAAGTGTGCTAATTGACTTTGACATTGTATAGAAATGAATGGAAACCAATGGCGGCATGCAAGAGTTGGGACAAATATATCCAAGACTGTGCAGCGTTCATTTGAAAAATATTCAGTGGAAATCAATGGCGTTCCTGGATTAGCATAACGGAGCAAAATGTCTGGTCCTTTATACGCCTCCAAAGGGCTCCTGTGTGTCCCCAGGCCACACTTTGAGACCCCTGCATTAGGCCACGGAGGCTTTGCATGCATTACGTCGCACCGCGACTCCATCGCACTCATGGGGTAAATGCGTATGAGCGGCTGAGCGGCGCTGCAGCTAGCCGCGGCTTCCAGGGGTCTATAATAATGATCGGTGACTCCCAACTCCGGAGCGGGGCCCCGCCGCCGGGGCCGGCGACTGTTGTTGATGATATGCGGCCGCGGGGTGACATGTGCTATTCATACGCGAGCTTGTGTGGTCACGTTCAGCAGCAGGGAAGTCTTGATTCATGCGGGCATTATGCACGCCGGACGCTTATGGCACCTCTCCCTGTTGCCGTGCAGTCAGGCCCATTTGTTTGGAAATGGGTTTACATACATCTTCTTCCAAATGACTCTCCCGCTTCCCCTCCCCGGGCTTACAGCTCCTGCGCACACGCACACACACACACACACACACACACACACACACACACACACACACAGATTGGGTGAACTAGAAGTATGCAGCATGCAACAGAGAGCTTCTAGGTGATGTAATGCACCCTCTGTCGGCCATGTTGGAGGTATTAAGCAGGCCAGCTGTGGCTATGAACTGCCCATTATGCTTCTACGTGTTGGATTCAATGATTTTGGGTCAATTTTTTATTTTGTTTTCATCCGGTAGAATTAGATTTCCGTGCACCTTTGCGTCGGCTTGCAGCTGATTTGAATGGATCTAAAGATGTGTGAGCTCTTCTGCTAGTAGCCGAAAACAACTTCTTTCAATTAGCAATTCAAGCTACACAAAACACACACACACACACACACACACACACACACACACACACACACACACACACACACACACACACACACGCTGATCTGCTGAACCTGAAGCAGCTATGGGTATTTAACGAGAGACATTTCTGCATTCGTTTTTGTTTTTTCCTTGCCGGTTTAAAGTGGGCGAAACAAAGGTGACGTCACACGCTCCTGTGCACCAATCAGGATTCAGCAGCGTTTGAAAGACGCCGGTTGTTTGTGTCGACTGAAGCCACAGCTGCACCGACGGAGCTGATCAGCTGAACGTTATATTCTTCATAAATAACACTTAATAGAGAAACACGTGCTCCTGACTCCAGCATGGAGAAGCGTAGCCTCAGTGACTTCTGTTCATGTTTTTATGAACTTATATTTCAGCGTTACGTGGTCTTTTCCTCCCTCGCGCTTATTGTCCAGATCGGTTCTGTTGTTTTAGTTCTGAAAACTAAAAAATTGCTTTTATGATCATTATCATTACTAGGAGTTGATTACTAGCGGTTTGCGTTGAAGATATTCGGTGTTTGTTGCTCAGTGTGAAAGACTAAACTGCACGTTTTTATCTCAGTCTTCGGTAGATTTGCAAGACTCGAATCTTCTCATTAACTTGTGACGTAATACATTTATAAACACATACATATTTGTAAGTTATATATATATATATATATATATATATATATATATATATATATATATATATATATATATATATATATATATATATATATATATATATATATATATATATATATCCACACTCACAGCAGTTGATAAAAGTCAGATTTTTCTTCATGACCTTTAAACTCTCTAACTTTACAGTCTTGAGTGGAGACGCCAGCCGTGATTTCTGGATGTGTGACAACTACAAAGCTTCTACAGCAGTGTGACTGGCCACAGTTATAGTCTCTCGCTCTCTCTCGCTCTCTCTCTCTCTCGCTCTCTCTCTCTTCCCTGCTTCACAGAGCTGCTGCTGCTCGCCCTCTTTCCCCCTCCCACCTCCTCCCTCCTTCTCCGTCCAGGCCTGGCGTGAGCGTTCGAGCCAGAAGCCTCACAAAAGCGGCTTTGAGGGCCGACTCCTCTGAGCTCACACCCACCGCACATTACTCACCAGCAGGCCTCAGTGCAGACTGCAACCCGGGCGAGGGAATAGTGTGTGTGTGTGTGTGTGTGTGTGTGTGTGTCACAGGGCTGGAGGGGGACTCGTGCTACTAACCTCTTTCCTCGGTTTTCATTTCAGAGCTTTGGGTTCTTTGGTTTTACTTTGAAGGGGAATCTTTAGCTTGTGTGAATGACTTTCAGCACAATAGAACTTTGTTATTCAACCGTGTTGGGAAATTGCCTCAGCATGGACTGTCAGGGCAAATATCCCTCTCAGCTTTTGGCTGTTGGTCGTGCACCGTCAGTTCGTCATTCCAGGAAGTGATGCCGACTGTGTGTGAACATGTGTACCGTAGAAGTGTGCCTGCTTCTCCATTCGTTGCCTGTTTTGCGTTTTTTTCTTCAAAAGCGGGCTTTGTCTTCAGCCGAGCAGGATCACATTAAATCTGGTCTTAATGTGTCGATATAAATAGTTATTTAAAAGCAAACATTTCTCACACCGCCTGAAAGGGGGTGTCACATTCAACACGTCACGTGTCTTCAAGTGGGGACAAAGCACATTTTTGGTTCCTCTTTAAAGCGACGGCACATGCTGGCATTAATATACATGGCCTGAAACAGCCTCACTGCTCGTGCGGACGCCGTCCTTGTCAAAATAGGAGCGGAAAGCTCGTATTATGTTCCCACCACCTCCACATCAAGGTCTTCCACAGGGACGCCTCCTTTGTATGACTGAACTTGAGATAATGCAGGGTGTCATGTAAAATGAAATTACACGCAGCACGCTGTTCTCTGCTCTGCACAGCGCCGTTCTCAGACTGTAACCTTCATATTGTAGGTGTGAAGCGAAAGCTTAGCAAAGCGTGGCCAATTCTCGGCGGTTCCAGCCGCGGTCGGCGACTGTGTGTTTGAAATTCAGTCCTCCCCGGCGTGCGCGGCCGTGTTTGTCGTAGGCCTTACGGATTAGCAGTTGACAAACACAAATCCGCCCGGCGACGACTAACACGCGTCTCAACACGTCGTCGGCGTGTCTGCTCAGAGCCCGCGTCTCTCAAACCTGCGTGTTCTCCTCTGAACACTCCCAATGTTGCGTAACGCCGCTCTGTTCTCCCAGTAATCGCACTCACAGGAGTCTGCGTCAGAGCTGTGATCCGTAGTCTGACGTTTAAATGTCTGTTCATCAGCAAAACATCTGAGGAAACATCTGACCTCAAGCCAGTACTTTCACAAAGCTCAGATTGTGGTCACTAACAGCACCAGTAATATCTTTATTCTGAGGCAGATCCACGTCTTTATAGTCCTATGTTTAATTATTTTGTCTTTAGTTATTATTCCAGAAACTTATTTCCCAAAGTTTCAAGTAACTCAAATCAAGAAAATGGCAATTCATGAGCAGCTTTGATGAAAACTAGCAGAAACAATTTGCCACCGTCTCTCCTGGCTCACTGCTGCGTCGCTGGATTCCTGCGCTGCACTTTCCAGAAATCACCCGTCAATCACACAGTGTAGGCGGCACTGTTTTGTCATTTCAAATACATTTGCTGCTGTTGACATTTGAGTGTCTTAGCTGTGTTTCTTCTTCTCAGTTAGCAGGGCCATCGCTGCTTATGCCAACGGTGCTGTTCTTCCTCTTCTGCTTACTCCAAACAAACTGAAAACACCTGGTGTTCCCGGAGAAGAGCAGCCAGATGCACGGCGGTGAGGACGGGGCACGGCGAAGCCTCGGTGACTCCGGGCCCGTCTCGTATTGTGACTTCAGGTCTCATTGGAGGTACACGGAGGAACATATCGCTGGACTATTGATGCACGGTCAATGTGGTCAAAGAGGAGCTGAGGCTGGCTGTGCTGTTGGGTAGTTAGAAGAGAAACAGAGTCAGATAAATGAAAGTCGATAGAGCCACGTCTCTATCAGACGCTGTGGAATAATCACTCACACACTCGGGTGATTAAGAATCAACCTGCTCTCTGAATGCAACAGCAGCAGATGTAGAAGCAAATTAATCTGTAATAATGTTGCTTTTTTTTTTTTTTTTTTTAAATGTTTTGTATGCAAAATCTTAAACGGGAAAAAAGCAACGAGTGTACTAGAAGTATGAAGTAATATGAAGAAGTATTCACATCCTGTACTTGTATCACATTGTAAAAATACTCCAGTGCAAGTAAAAGTCCTGCATCAACAGTAGATGCAGGCAAACCTGTGATTGTTATATTATTTCACTAGTTTATAATTACTGATGCATTTTACTGTTATGAGCTGTTTTATATACTGTAGCTTAGTTTATCTGTAACTACATGAAGTGCAGTTTAAAGTACAGTATTTGCCTCCGTGGATATAGAAAGTAGCATCAAATGGAATTACTCAAGTACTTCACAATTGTACTGTAGTATAGGAACCTGTACTTGTTCTCCTCCAACGTTTTTTGGGAAAATTCAACACAGTTTGACTATTTTGTTTTTAAGCGTGCGCCCATCTGATTCTAATGTTTTTCTCTTTGTCTCTTCCTCTTTCAGGAGGGTCCCCCGGCAACACACACACACACACACACACACACACACACACACACACACACACACACACACACACACACCAAACTTTTGTCCTCCTATGACTCCCCTCCTTGTTCCCCATCCTCCCCCTGACGCACAACCTCTGGAGGTAAGGGCCGTAGCGTGCACACGTGTGTGTGTGTGTGTGTGTGTGTGTGTGTGTGTGCATGTACGGTCTCTCTCCCCCAGCAAAAGCGGACACGCCGTCTCCCCAGCTTCCGTTTTCCTCTGCACGCCCGCTGCTGGAGTATTCACGCTTCAGGCTGTTTTCTTTGAGAGAGAGACAGCGAGAGAGTATTAAAATATGCAAATGCTATTGTTGAAGCGCAGAACGAAGCGGGGGGGGGGGGGGGGCTTCTTTTACACCTCCTCACCTCCCTGCTGCCGCCGCCGCCACCTCCATCCATCCATCCACTAGAGAGAGAGAGAAAGAGAGAGAGAGGCAGATACACACCAGGAGGGGGGGGGGGGGCTTCAGGATATTGAAAATATGCTGCAAAGCCACTGTTGTGTGTTTCAGTTGAGGGCTTTTTTCTGGAGCCAATTGTTCAATACGGAGAGACAGAGACATGCAGCTACTGAGGTAATGAAATCCATCACACAGACCACAAGGCCAGACCCACAACTGGCCCCAAGAGAGCCGGATTCACTCACCTCCTACAGGGCCTAACTTTAGTGGATCGGAACACATCGGGTGAGGACTTAATCTGCAGACGCGCCGGTTTAAAATCACACCAAACAATGAGGCGGTATTTTCATAAAGCGGTGATGACCGAGCGCACAGCATATCAGGCCGATGGGTGGAGTAGTGGGTTAACCACGGACAGACGGACAGACGTGCACGCACGGCAGAACGCATGATCTCCCCAAAGGCTTAAGGGGTTTGAGTTTCATCGAGGTGACCGCGTGTTCTGCACCTTTACCTGCGGCGTAGCTAGTAACCATGCACAGCTGTCAGATGAGTGCAGTAAAAAGTACTATTCTTTTGGAAATGGAGTACAAATACTCCCAAAAATTGTACTACTATCACTGTCCTTGAGCTCTGGCTGAGAAGAGGTCTAATCAGCCACGCTGATTGAAGTAACATACATGCAGGAAACACGCATGGAAACGTGAAGAACATCTCTCACACTCTCACACACTCTCTCACACACACACACACACACACACACACACACACACACACACAAAAGTAGAAACTAAAACAGACATGGAGACAGAAAACACACACCCTGGTGCTGAGCAACACACACACACACACACACACACACACACACACACACACACACACACACACACACACACACTGAGAGTGAGAATAAGAGTGTAGCTCTGTGATAGTGGGAAGCCCATTTGTAAAGCCCTCACGCTCCCTGGAAGACTTTTTGAAGTGATTATGAAGACAGTTCAGATCAAAGGATTTGACAAGTCTGAGTGTGCGCCAAATATGAGGCCGGGTAATCACACTCGAGCCCCTCCATACAAGATGGCAGTGGTCCCCCCAGCTGCTTTGCAAATGTAATGTGACACTTACGGATAAACAGATTATCAAGGAATGAAGGGGTGGGGCTTTTTCTTTTTTTTTCTTTTTTTTGGGTGAGGGGGACCAAAAAAGAAAAAGAAAAATCTCCACAACTTACAGTCTGTTTAATGAACTCTGGGGAGCGTCAGAGAAACGATGATTAAGATACAGGTCTAAATGATATCATTTGGGAATATTAGTGTGAACGTTAGATGATGAGGCAGTATTTCTCGTGGCGGTGCGGGAGGCTCGGGGGCTCGGGAGACTGCTTTTTCCTTCCTTTCTCTTTGCCTTCACTAGTTATTATAGATTAATCCATAATCCTCACCACCTAAAGACATTTTTGTCAGTGAAGCTCGGGGATAGAGCCGGTAGATTTCCTTCTTCTTTTGAATACATCTCTGCTCATTTCCCCTCAGCGTGATGTCACATTGTCACGTCTCCGGCTGAAAATGCTCCATCGCAGCTCCTCTCAGATGTTTCATAAGGTATTTTGGCAGAGCTGAGGTGGGACTTATCACTTTACGTAACCGGACATTTTCTACATCATGCACCCTATTCCAATTTGTTGTTTGTGTTTAACGTTACGCCGTGTAAAATGTGATTTTCAGTGCTCATATCAAGATACTAAATTGTCTCAATGTGTATAAAAGAATGATTTTTAAGTCGAAACACGGATGAAAGCATCAATGTCATGGTAGATGTTACATTTCTCAACTGTGTTGTGATGTGATAATGTACTGTTTTTAAAGGAATGGTGGCTGCAGAGGTTTGTAAGTGAAAAGCCTGTGTCTCCCCGCACCGTCTTCATGCTCTCCAGACAGTTTAGCTCATCAAGATCTGCACATGCAGCCTGAGTCCTTGCTTTGATGTAACCAACCGCACAATAAAACACACAACAACACAAGCTTTGCTCCACGTCTGTTTTGTCCTCCAAGTGTCTCTGCATTCACTTCTCCCGTCTTTAAAACGGCGTCCTTTACTTTCATTGTGCGCGGCGGTTAAAGTGGCGGTGAAGTGCCTCCCTCAGAGTCACCGAGTGTCCATTTGTCCAGTCAGAAGAGGGTGTGCTTCTGTCTTTCTCCCTCTATATATGTGTGTGTGTGTTCTGAATGAGGGGACAAACGTCCCTTTGACGTGCGCGGACAGATGGACGGACGGGGCGACTCGGCGACAGACACAGAGGACTGAGGCTCCAGTGTCGCCGCCGCCACGTGGCCTCCATTCCCTTTCATCTCCGCCGCTCGTCCACTTCCTGTCCCCGCAGGACCACGACGCGGCACACCGCCGCGGACGCACGGAGGGATCCGAGGGACGGGGGCGTGGCCAACGATAGCTGCTAACAAACGGCTCCTGGGTCTGATTTAAACATCAATATTTCTGGTTTGGTTTATTTGCAAATACAAACGCCCAAAGCTGACAAGAGCACAGAGACAGAGAGGCAGGAATACAGAAACCCCATGGAGCCGATAAAAATACCTCACCCCGAAAGAGAAAAGAGGGAAAAAGAAACAGGTTCAGCAGCAGAGACAGAGGTGGATTTGTCACAGAAACAAAATAGTGCCAAAAACGGATACAGAGTGGCGTTGTAGAGTGTGTGTCTGCACACAGAAAAGACTAGAAAAAATAATAAAACACATCATCTTCTCTTCTCCAGGCAAAAACAACTTCATATACGCCACCATATGTAGAAACGAGTCCTTTCAATCAATCAGTACTGTGTTAGTGTCCACAGAGCGACACCGTCATGCACTTCCACATATTCATAAGTGAAATGGCGTCTCAACAAGAAATGTCAATGTGATTGGTCGGTGCTGAGGGCAGGCGGCTATCGATTGGCTGGTGATTAGGAGAAGAGGCCCCCGGCGGGAGTATCGGGGGCCGACACCGTTAACACCGAGCTCCGCTCTTTAACGAACGGCCATCAACCCACCGGGACCCGGCCATTGACCCGCCGGCTCCCCGCGACCCCTTGCTGGCAGGCCGGAGTGCGAGTGAAGGGCTGCGGTGTGTGCGGCGGTATCGATCCCCGGAGGAGACACCGTATCGGAGACAATTATCAAGTGATTTGTAGCTCTGAGAATCCAGGGAAGTTTAGTCGAGTGAACGTAAATAACACAAAAGGAACACATTGAAACAGGCACTCCCTGAACCCTTTGATAGCATTACAAGCTTTTCTTTTGCTCCTCGAGTGCATATTTATATCTAACACTCTGTTTCACACCACTTCGGCACCCTTGACTCCATTTGTCTGGAATCTACAAAGATTTAAAGAAATAATAAAAAATAAAAAAAACCAAAAATATGCTGCAGCAACTGTTGTGCTATCTGCAACCAACTGGAACAAGCGGAGAAAACATTTGGCCAGCTCTTCTCTCCTGTGGCGAGCAGAACCAAAATGGTTCTGGAGAGAACGGGGAACAACTGGAGAGAACTATGAAGATGTATTCGTGTTATTAAGCGCCTGAACATGTCCGTCAGAAGGTGTGTGTCATACATGGAGCGAAGGAGGGAGGAAACATAATGGAGGCCTAGTTTCAACCCTCTAAATTAAATCAGAATAAATACCGTCACACATTTCCCAAACATTGCTCTCTGATGACATCCTGCACGTTTACTCCCGAGTCGAGTGGAGCTCACGGTGCGTTCGCTGGCGCTCTGCATAGCGTTCAGCTAAACGCTCTAAGTGTAAGTCAGCGCCTGTGCATGTGAGGCGTTTTGACCACTTGGCTGTTCGGGCGGCGTCATGGTGAGAGTTGGCAGAGGCACAAGTCGGTTCAGCGCGGCCGTGCCTTCTGGGGAAAAGATACAAGCGTGTGTGTGTGTGTGTGTGTGTGTGTGTGTGTGTGTGTGTGTGTGTGTGTGTGTGTGTTCCTGTGAAAAGAACACGCTCTCAGTGTATGACAGCTAGAGACTCACTCATTGAAATATCATCAGCTGTACTTATCAGATTAGTTTGAGAAAGGGATTAACGTGGTTGTGATACTAGCCGCCTGTATACTGGTTTATTCAGCTGCTCAAAATACTGAAAAATACTGTGGTTTTTTTTACATGTTTTGATCCCGGAACACAAAAAAAAAAAAAAAAAAGAGTCTATTTTTAATGAAATCTGGTGATTGTGGTAAGTAATGGCGATCACAAAGTGAACTGTCAGAGCTGAGGAAATATTTCATGACATCGGAGGAAGTGAGAGACGAAAATAACAAATAACCGCATGATGGAGACGGGCTGGGATGTGTGTGTGTGTGTGTGTGTGTGTGTGTGTGTGTGTGTGTCGGTTTGAGTGTGTGAGGGAGAGAGTGGCAGGCTGTGATCAGAAAGTGAATGAGCCGTTTCA
>NW_027176417.1:7896528-7899028 GCF_023349555.1 Cebidichthys violaceus | reverse complement strand
AAAAGTTTTCATTATTTCATGCACTCGAGGAGAATTCGGGATAAAAAAACCGAACTGCTCAAAGCAGTAGGAACGGTTGAACCTGGATACGCACAGAGCTAACGTGTGATCTGCATCTGCAGTGACGGTTCACCTGGAGGAGGATTAAGAAGCGTTAATTCTGCGAGGTGAAAATGCATCCGGTTCGCTTTGCTATCACATCTCAGCCAGGTGTGAATCTGTCAATCAGTAATAGTAATGAATCTGTTTCATGATGTTTAATACTGGGTTAACACCAGGCGTAAACGCACAGCCTCCCCAGTAGAGCCACCATAAGTTAAAACCCTTTGTAAGGTCAAGCAGCAGGAATTGTGGGAAATGTGGTTTTGAATCAAACAAAGACGAGCAGTAGCGGTACTGCTGGTGTGAGACGGCGGCGACTAGTCGTGGTGACTGCGGCCTCATCTGTTCAGGATAATGATCTCAAGGTGTAACGGCTAATTAGACGATGATGTAGTGATGTTTAAAAATGCTACGTGAAATACCTCCAATACACACACACACACACACACACACACACACAGAGGATCACAGCGGGACCAAGGACACGAACAAAAAGCTATTCAACAACAAAAGTGAAGAGGCGAACACACTAACCTCAAATCACAAGAAGGGAAGAGGTGCGGCGAAAAAGAAATCAAAAAATGTAATTTGGAAACTGTATCCCCTTTTTTTGCATAAATAAATCAGTCCATTTTTTGCCATCCCAAGGTAGTGGAATAGATGTTTTGGAGCAGAGGTGTGTGTGTGAGTGTGTGTGTGAGTGTGTGTGTGTGTGTGTGTGTGTGTGTGTGTGTGTGTGTGTGTGTGTGTGTGTGTTGGGATGGCGAGACTGAGGCTGCACAGCCTTAATGAGGTATCCTATAAAAAAAAAAAAAAAAAACAACACAGAAAAGGATGGAGACAAATATTGAGAGGGAGACGTGGAGATTTGGAGGGAGAGATGGGGGAGAGAGAGAGAGAGAGAGAGTTGGCTGTGTGCTCAAAGACAAGAGAACAAACCCCTCAAAGTCATCCAGCTAATCCATCTCGACAACACTGAAGCCTCATCATATCGACCCCTCCCTCAGCTGTACACACAAACACACACACACACACACACACACACACACACACACACACACACACACTTCACTCCTCTCCCTGACAGCCCCGCTCCACCACCTCCACCGAGCAGCTCCTGCAGACGCTTTTGAAAGGAGGGAGGGATGAAACGAGCAGGAGGTGGAGGAAGGAGGGAGGGAGGGAGGTCAGGAGGGAGGAAAGAACAGCTGAGGTTCACCCCGTGGGCGATGCGGCGGCGTGGACGGTGGGTGCCTGAACGCCTCACCCATCCCCCGCCTGACTACTACAATAACTAGTAACCTCCCACGGCTGACGGCTTCACTAACTGACCACCCACGTCTCACGCTTTCCAGCCCGACGCACCTCAAAGGGGAGAAAAGGTGGGGAACCTTCTCTTTCTTTCCTTTCCTTACAGCCTGACCGCAATTCTTTTAGAGTTGAATGAAGCAGTTCTCCAGGTGCTCAGCGAGATTCCTGACCCGACAGGAGAAGGTGAAGAAGATTTCAAGCTACAATATGCAGCTTTTCGCCCGGAGCCAGCGAGCTGTTTTCACCGGGCCCACCTTCCTGCCCGCCCCAACGCTTGTCACTCAGCTTGATGAGCCGTCAACCTTGACTCGGTGTCCAGCCTGAGGCCGAGGCAACGGGCAATCTGCAATTCCATGTAAACACAAATACGAGTGAGTTCACTTCTCCTCTGCGCCGCATTTTAAATAACTGCACTGATCTCTAACCCATTTCCTTTACATTAGTGACGACTGCCACAATATATAATTAGTAGAGCTTTCATGCACCTAAGACTAAATAAAAGGTTGCTGCCAGACATAATAGCTGTGCTAGTTTCAAGCTTTAAAGTGAGACTCGGTCTCTGTATCTAGAACATAAATGCTGGAAGTGAGCAGTCACAGTTTACACACTTTGAATGGTGACCAGGAAGCAGCCGGCCATCGAGGCTCCAGCACTAGCGTCCCTCATAAGAACTGAAACGGCGAAGCGCCGCCAGGAAAGTCAATTTCTCCTGTCCGACAGCGGATTGGCCGCCCCGCGGAGAGGGGGATTGTGGGTAGGCAGGGCGCCGAGGCTCTGATGTTGTGTGGCCGTTGGCACCGTTCGGATGCTCTGCCCCCAGAACCGATGGCATTACTAAAGATTACCGCGCCACGCCTGGCAGCAGTGTGTCTGTTGTATTGTGTGTTTCTCCCATGTTGAGTGTGTTTGTAAGCGTGCGTGGACAATCATTAGCGCGGCTGCATGTGCACGCGAGTGGACCTGTGTGTGTGTGTGTGTGTGTGTGTGTGTGTGTGTGTGTGCGTCCCCTCTGGACAGCTGGCGTGCCAAAGCCTGTTGAGCTGTTTGTCACACTTCTCTCACTCAGGAGAGCTCAAACGGCGTGTAG
>NW_027176417.1:7864028-7891528 GCF_023349555.1 Cebidichthys violaceus | reverse complement strand
GGAAGGAGACGGAAGAAGCGGCACATTCTGTCCGTCTTGCGCACACCTCCTTCGTGCTGTTCTTCCAGCCTCTCTGCACCTCCTGATGCCTCCTCACACCTCCTCCACATGAGGCGAGATGTTGACTCTCATTCGTAAACTGTTTGTGGGATACTACTTATATATTTTCCAGGTTGCGATTTTAACCTCTTTTGTCTCTGTGCAGCATTCAATTCTATATCATAAAAAGCATTTTGTTGGGTGAAGAAACCCAGAAACTGAGTGAATGAACGGTCGGCTTCAGATCATGCTTTGATCATATTAGGAGAAGGGAGGTCAGCATTGTGGGCTACTCTGGGACAGGGTGTGAGGGTGGCCCAGTTGAAGCACTCATAATGGATTACATGATGCTATAAACACACTCTCCTCCCACCAGTCAAAGCAGCCAGGAAAGGGACGGTTAGGATGCACAACCAGCGAGGTTTAGACCTTACAGCCAACCAAAGAGACGAAGAAGAACAGCAGCATTCTGCAGTCGACTTTGAGGTGTGTGCACACTATAGCGCCTCATCTGCAGGAGCAAGCTGTCGGTGCAGACAGCACCACAGAGAAGACGCGTCAGGTGATCCGAACACAGCTCAGCACCGGTGTGTGATCGCTTCTCTAATGCATTTGATGTTTTATCAAAACAAACGACGGTCCGCCTGAAATTGATGCAGATCCAAAAGCTCTGGACTGGAGGTCTCTTCCTTCATCAGTGACACGCACCAAAGGATTGTGGGATTGCCGGCCAAGCGTCTTGGCACGGGCCCCCGCGGTTGGCTGCCGCCACGCCGATGAAGCGGTGTGATGTTCTCTCCAGCAGACCCCCGCGATCGCTGCGCCGGCAGACCACAACAACACACCTTGGCCGGCGTTCCTGGCTCCCGTCCCGCCCGAGCTTCCGACAGCACGCTCCTCTCCTCTCCTTCACTTTCCTCACCGCTACCCATCCTCCTTTCCTACCTTCCTTTCTCACCTAGCCAGATGAGCAGACACCGAAATAGTGAGCGGTGTATATTTATACGCCTCAAACGTCAGAGATGTCACAACATCGGTGATGCTAAGTGTTAGACATCTCACATTGCCTCTAATACCACCTCGAGCCTTACCTCCTGTACTGTGGACAGCAGTCTGTTCGTTCACACCTCTGCAGCATCAGATGAGGTGTGAGAATCTCTCAGTGCCGAACACCAATCAGTTTCTCCCATCGGTCAACTTACCTATTAACTTATAAGCACAAATTCAACATATGTACCCTGAGATAGGGAAAGTAGACCCTTTCAAGCACATTTGAACACATCTCTTCCGATAATGAAAGTTAATCCACTGCCTCACAACATCCTCGCTCCACTTTAACACACCTGGCTGCTCTGCACAGTAGTTCAGCCAAGCCCCCTAAAAGTACAAATCACCACCAAAGAAAAAAAACGTTTCCCAGCAAGTGGAAGCACATGGAGCCGATTCAGGTGTGGACAGAGTCCGTCTCTCCTGCAACATGTGTGGGCCACACATGTGTTGGGTCCGTTTGGGACGTCCTCTTGGCACGGCTACAGTCAGAGGTTTGCACAGCACCTGTGTGTCCTGCTCACGCGTGTGCGTGTGTGTGTGTGTGTGTGTGTGTGTGTGTGTGTGTGTGTGTGTGTGTCCGTGTGTGTGTGTGTGTCCGTTCACATTAAAAACCCCGTGGCACCTGGTCATCTTTAAACGCACGCAGCTGCTGTGTGAAAGCGTAGAAGGAAAAACAAACATATATACGCTTGGGTTGCATCTGTGGGACCCGAGGCCCCCGAGGACACCGAGGTGGCCGGGTTATCTTCACTTAAGTCTGATTTACAACAAAGTCTGACTTTGGGCACGAACGCTTGGTTCAAAGCTGACTGCCAGCGGAATAATAAACACAACACCTGCTACCTGTTAGCATATTCTCTCCATTAAGTCCTGATGCAGACTAGCCTGCCCTCTCTACCAACACACTGGGTTTGAGGGAGCGTTCGCTCTCAAATCAGACCGCTCTACGTGAGTCACAAAGGTTGGAAGAGATTCACATTTGGCACATTAGGAAGATGTTTGCAGCAGAGAAAAGGAGGAAAGCGCCCGGTTGGTGGTGAGTAATCAGCCTGACCTCACATCACGATATCGTCTTTACCTAAAATACTTCTGCACTCTAGGGACGGGTCCAGGAACTTCATAGCCTTCTGTGTATCTCTGACACAGCCTGCTGAGTGCATCGCAGAGTTTCCTCCATGTTCTTTAACCTCCTGCATTTAAAAAAGTAGCTCAAGTTCCAGCGAGAGAGAGATAAGTGGGAGTTTCTGACAGCAGTTCCTTACGCTAGGAAGGAGAGGAAGGAGAGGCTAAGCTATGCTGCCAGAACCTCTCACCTGGCAGGACGACAACGCCGCGTACTACAAGTCCTGGTTGTGAATTGAGACGCGTGAACCCAAACATCGGCAAAGTAAACTTCAGACCAAAGTCGGCAGGTGCGACCTTCCGCTTCACTCAAACGTAATCCCATTTCCTAAAACCAGCAGCTCGTGATGAAAACCTGCCGTGTGTCTCTGATTCACAGAGCTTTTGTCACATTAGTCAACAAGGCCTCACGACTCCAGGCTGTTTACAAAGCGAAGCCTCTCCTCCTCCTCCGTCACGTAGCGCCGCCACCGGAGGACGGGGGGGGGGGGGGGCGCAATCAAAGCTCGCCGAACACACGTCACCCTTTGAGGGCGTCTTTGAAATCTGGCCCTCATCCGCACACGGGGAGACGCATCACGCCGCATTAGACAGTTTGTGGAATGAATATTTGACGGCCGGCAATATCACAAGACGCAGAGAAACCTCCTAGCACGCAGCTGTTCACCCCCCCCCCTGCACCCCCCTCCCATCCTTTATCCTCCCCTCCGCCCGGCCTGCCTGGCTCCTGCAGACACAGAGCTGGTTTAAAGCTCAATTGTGCATTTTGCAGATAAAGTAGCAAAACTACTAGAGGCGGTGTTGTGAGCGCCCGTTGCCAGGGCAACACTGGTAGGGAGACCCGGTTCTCCATTACTACTTAATTTAGCCGCTCTAATTGCATTCCACACAATCTGTGGCCACAATGTTATGCAGTGGAAGAGGGAGGAAAAAGTTGGGGTGTGGTGGTGGTGGTGGGGGGGGGGGCAGGGTCCTCAGTAAACCTCTGCCCGGGAGCAAAAATAAAATGCCTCACAAACCGCACGCCGGGGCAAATGGCGTCGAAAATTCCCTTTATTGCCGTTTGTGGCGATAAAATTGTTTTCGCTTAAAGATGAACCAAAACGTTAAATTTCAATTTCTCAAGAGGGCATTATCACCAAGTCTTTAATTCTGGGGACAGAGACGGAGAGAACGCTGCACGTCATCGACTGCTCAGAAGTTAAATATGTTGTCTGGTGAGTGAGAGGAGACTATAGAGCCCCGATCTTTGTTTGGGAGTGTGTGTGTGTGTGTGTGTGTGTGTGTGTGTGTGTGTGTGTGTTGTGAGAGAGAGAGAAGCGATAGAGGGAGGGAGGGTGAAGTAAAATTGCTCTAATTGTTCAAGCTTCTAGCCTCGGAGCTCGTCTTTCTCTTCAAAAGACTGCACACACACACACACACACACACACACACACACACACACACACACACACACACACACACACACACACACACACACGCTGGCCTGAGCCTCACTGTCCCTTTGAACCTCCACAGGCCGTGGCCCTGAGAGAAAGCCGGCCCACAATGCTTTTCTTCGGCCGGGGGTTTGAAATGATTGGTAACTGTTGAGCCAGTGTTTTCAGGTCCCTGACCTCCAGCGCTGAAGTGCCACAGACACTAGATACAACATAGCCCCAATTATCCTGCACTCTCCCCCAGCCACTTCACCGGCCCGGCGGACCCCCGGCCTCAACGACACTGCAGAAAAACCCCCTCTGCTCCCAACGGTTGATTCGTGGGCTTTAAGTATTAATTTCATCAAGAGAGCTTTTATGTTTTACACCCAACAAAATGAGCTTCATTTGTAATAAGTGGTAAAGAAGCTGGGCAGTGAGCGATCACCACGGTGCAGACAGATGTTCTGATCTCTCTTCTCTCACGCCTTCACGGTTAACGGAGAATCAAAGCCACATGAATTCAAGTAAATCAGAGCCGCAGAACTATATCAGAACATTGTTTCACAACAGGAACAGAACTATATCAGAACATTGTTTCACAACAGGAACAGAACTATATCAGAACATTGTTTCACAACAGCAGCAGAGACACATTCAGGAATGTGTGCACGTTTCTCCTGTGTTGGATGGGATGTCTGCGTCTGATGGGGAACTTTGTTGGATGTGGGGTGGGGTGGGGGGGGGGGCAGTTTTGACCCCTGCCACTCTCTCCGACCTGTCCTTTGTCTCTCCTCACCCCGGTCCCCTCACCCCCCCACCCTCCTGTCCCCTCACCCGAACCAACAAAAGGACCTCGAGGTGGAGGAGGAGGAGGTGGGGGGGGCACCTCTTTCATGACTTCTTTGCCATTTTTCTCCCCCCCCCCCCCCCCTCCCATTCTGATTTCAGGCCCATTCGTTCCTGCCTCGTCCTTGGGAGTCGGGGGCCACCATTTATATCGTTGCCTGGGAATTAAGGCCCCGTGGCCCCTTTTTGTTGCGAGGTGGGCCGGGGCAGCGGTGGCTGGGGCAGGGGGGGGGCGAGGGGCAAGGGAGGGCTGCCCTTTGTTCCAGCCAGCAGAGTGGGCTTCAGTTCCCACAGACCTGGGAGCCGACGGGGACGGGGGGGGGGGCCCTCAGCATGACAGTGATGAGGTAATGTTTACAGAGCCACGGGCCCTCACACACGCAGCGTTCATGCATTCATAAGAGCCTGCATTCACACACAGGTGTGAGGGGTGGATGAACACACACACCCTCCGTTGACTAAACCTGATCCTTAAGATAAACTAAGATTAACTTTAAACCAACATCCAAACCAAACTTAACCACGAAGGAAATATCAACCGCAACACATTTAAAAAAGCAATCCAACATGAACTATTCCCTCTCTCTAGAAGCTGCAGCGTACGGCCAGTTGGGGTGATTCTCAAACCCACTCGTCTCCCCCGTCCTCCCCCTTCCTCCCCCTTCCTCCCCAAATATTTAGAAGCTGTTGATGCCCGCAGCTCTGACAAGCTAGAGTTCATTCAGAGTTGCAGAGATAGCTACTGTACTAGAGAGAGAGAGTGTGTGTGTGTGTGTGAAGATGAGAGACAAAGAGGGAGGGAGGAAGATGCACACAAACACACACACATCCGTATGAAGGCGACAAACCAAACACACCACTGCCTACACACACACACACAGACACACACACACATCACTCCTCACAGTTACTGTGAAGAGCACTCTCTGTGTGTCTCTTCTGGTTTTGGAGAAAGAAGATTTCTGTTCAAGTAAAAAGCTAACGGCTACAGACGAGCGACACCGCGGCCACAAGACAAAGGAGGACGGGTGTTTAGTCTCCTTTGGACCCTTAAAGACACGTAGGACATGCATCTACTGAGCCGTTTCATATCGTAACAGGAAGTGGAGCGATGCCCAGTCATTTCCTGCTTTGAGACGTGTTCCTGCAGCACTCTGTACGTTCTCCTTCTCCTCTCCTTCTTGCATCGTCTTCTCTTTCTTTGCACCCAGACATCCGTTACAACCTCCCACGTTCACCTCTGGACTCACAGGTGCAGTGATTTTTCCAGCTGTCACTAGGTGAAATTGGAAAAGATCAATTTACACATGCTGAACCGCAAGGAGAGTTATTGACACGACCCGACCCATCGGCCCAGCTCTCTCTCTCTCTCTCTCTCCTCCCCCATCCGTTCCCTCTCTACTCTGGACCTCTGCAGCTCATTTACCTGACATAGTGAGCGTGTGCAGCCGGTGGGCATCTCTCACTAATTACTGCAGGCGAACAGCTTGCAAAGGTAAGTTTAACAAGTGAAGCCGATGCTACTTTCGAGCCCACCACCTGTTTGCGACCCATAAAGCAGCTCACGGTTTCTAGTGCGACCGAGAGCTACCGTCTTCGGCCCGTCGTGCGCTAGATGCTCGGTAGCAGCTTCTACAGCGGCTGCTATTGTTGGGTCTAATCCATAACGCTGATATGATGCTAATGAAGGGACGTGTGATCATCACCCACGGCCCGGCTCATGTTTTTGCACTTTGAGAGGATTTGCGTTGGGGTTAATCTTGTTTCAGTTTCAGGTCAACTTTGACACAGTGCTGCTGTTTAGTTGGACTGTTTGGTGTGTGTGTGTGTGTGTGTGTGTGTGTGTGTGTTGAGAGGATAAGGGCAAATGTGGAAGTTATTTGTCCATTTGGGAGTGTTTTAGTGTTTTAATGTGTTTTCGAGTGTGGATTTGTTTCTGTCCGGTCAGGATTTCAGATACTTTTCCCTCCTCAAAAGGCAGCGTTTTGCAAATGAAGGCAGATAAATTACTGCTAAATTGCTAATGCACTTAGAATATCCACACCAAACTGGCTGAATATGAAAAACACTGTTAATGTGAAACGAACACAGTGTTGTTTTCAGGCCACCTGACAAAAGGAAGATAGTTAAACCGTGTCTTCTTCGTCGCATTTCGGTCGGTAAACAACGAAATGCGTCTCAAGCTCCGTTCCGTCGCCTCCTGCCCTCCATCATCGCCGAAACTGTGTTTTAATACAGCTGAACCCACAAACGAGTGCTTCTCATTTCCATATATTTTCCTTGTCTCAAACACCTGAACAAACAGTAACTCCTCCGCTGCTTCACGGAGACGTCGGCAGTTGTTAAAATGTCAAAGTCTTCTCAGGTTTAGGAGGAGGAGTCGGAGGAACGTTTCATTGGTTCAAGAAGCTCCGTCTTTTGGGCGTGTAAAAGGTCGACCGAGCAGGAACTGAAGGCCGACAGATGCATTTTCTAGGAGGGATGGATGGATGATGGATGGATGGATGGATGGATGATGGATGGCTCTTACTTGGACTCCTCAGTGACCCGAACAGGCATACGTAAACACAACTGCACATCCATCCTTCACATAGTTGTACAATAACACATGAGAAGAACCAGCCACCTGTCTCAAACTACGCCTTTTCACTGCGGCGAATCAATACGGAGGAGACGAGGGAGACGGGGCGCATAACGAGTCGGCATTCAAACGCATTGATATTAGCAGGTCAAGTGTAGTCCCGTCAGCGTTTCTGTTTGTGAAAGCATTTTAAAGAAACTGCTTTGTCACAGAAGACAAAAGGCAACGCCGTTGATAAGAGAGGGAGATCACAAACAGACAGGAACACGTGAGAAATGTACAAATATGTCGGAAGTGAGGTCAGAGCTTACGTGTGTGTGTGTGTGTGTGTGTGTGTGTGTGTGTGTGTGCGTGCGTGTGTGTCGGCCTCTTCACGTTCCCAGAAACTGGATATGAAAGAACTGCAGATACACATGAACAATCATCCGGAGAGAGGTTTCTACATGCGGGCGGGTTTCCTCCTTCAGGTCAGAAACACACCACCTCTCAGAATCCTGTGAAAACACCACGGTGAGACCCCCCCGGGGCTCGGCCCCACGCACTCGCACTTACAAAAGAGGACAATTGTGGCAATTTCCTCTTTCCCTTAATCATCTCCTACTTTATGATAAGGACGGAGCTAACTGCGGAGGTGAAGTTACATTCTAATAAAGTCAGCCGGTTAATAATGTAATCTTAAATTACGCCGTAATTACCGCCTCTTAGTCACCGGGGGACGCTCTGTAATTCAATCGCTGGCCCCCGCGATACTGTACAACAACAAAAAAAGGCGCGTTATCGGGGCTATTTTAGCGTGGAAATGAATAGCCCTACCCACCGCTGCTCCCGCTCGGGGTAATTAGACAGCAGAGTCTCCGCTCAGTTATCGGCTGGAGGAGGAGGCCTTATCCATCAGGGATTTAGATCCTGCAGGGAGGCGTGTGTGTGTGTGTGTGTGTGTGTTTATATGTGTGTGCATTTGTTGCATATGTTCGTAGGCGTCTGAATCTATATATGTTCACGGGCCTGCATGTATATTACTGTTTGATGTATGAGGTGTTTTTCTGTGTGTAAACCTGCAGCTCTGCCAAAAGCTGCAGCTTCTTCCCAACTCTGTAAATCTCTCCTTAACCCCCGAACCTCCTCCGACGAGAATGAAAAGTTCTCCACACGCTGGGAGTAAATGTGTGGGAATTGTTTTCTACCTTCATTCAGCTGGGTCAGGGTTTGCACACACACACACACACACACACACACACACACACACACACACACACACACACACACACAAAGGCAGACACACATGCAGAAGCGCCACAGGACCCAAACCCAATTTGTCATTTATTTTCAAGAGGGTGATTTCTTTAGAGGCACTGCTCGCTTGATATTATGTGGCAGGGAAAAATCTAATGCCCCTCAATAGGTTTTCCCCAGAAAAAAAAAGGGGAGAAATTAGATTTGCGAACTGGGAACTTCATTTGGGAGGACTGGCTCTGACTCGCAGAGCGAGGGGAGGAGGAGAAGGGAGTGTAGCGGGTAGGGGGGGAGGAAAATCTATACTGCAGTGCTGAATCAGCAGCGCCTCATGTCCCTCCTTCTTGTCCTCCCTGACTCCCTTGTTCTTCAAACCCCTCCTCCCCTCCTTTCTTCCGTTCCCCCTCATCAGCGCAGCGGATTCCCTCGCCGCAGCCGAGGAGGAAGCCGCGTCGCCGGCCTCTCTCTCTCTCTCTCTCGCCATTTTTCTCAACACCGTCTCCTGGTCAAAGTAGGCAGCAGCGGGAGCGAATATAGGCTCCTGTCAAAGCTGGAGGTAAACAGCAAAGGCGCCGCTACGCACCCCCGAGCCCTTTGACCCGTACCCCCCCCCCCCCTCCCGCATGCAGGGACCACTGAAGAAGAGATAGATAGCGTGGATGACAGGCCCCCAGCAGAGGGGCCAGGTGCAAGGGCACGCCGAGAGGAGAAGAAGGAGGCGGTGGAAGTGTGGGGGGGGGGTTTTCCAATTTGTCGGGGGTAGGAGTGAAGAAGATGAGGTTTGGATGGAGTTTAGGTTCCAGGGGTCGCCATCGCCCCCTTTACCCCAAATGGTCTCCCTCTTACAACACAGAAACAAATACATTTTCATGTCACGCTGTCACCGAGTTGATGAGAACACACACACACACACACACACACACACACACACACACACCTCCGCCCCCAACCTCAAACACATCTGTGCATGGGTAGTCACGCCAGGGTTCACGGGAGAAAGAGGCGACGTGACGGAGGCATGATGGATCTGACGCGGGGCGCTCCTATCTTCCGCACCGACGGCAAACGGTCACGCGGGAGTCGGCGTCTGATGGGATGGACGGGGACGGCGAGCTGCGACTCGGGAGCAGACACGGACGGGTGTGTGGCGGTAATCGCACAGGCCGCATCCAGACGCAGGCGTGTCGAGCAGAGTTTCTGGACGGCGACGCCAAGCGTAGACTGTGAACGGTGGATGCGGATGACGTGAAGATTTTCCCCGCCGTGCCTTCTTATTGAACAGAATGTTGGGACGGCGCGCCCCTGACCCCGGCAGTGTTTTGTTTCTTTTCCACGCTCTACCCGCTTCACGGAGGGAATCCTGCTCCGTGTCGTGTTGGATGGGGCTCCTCTGCAGCTGCATGCTTAGATTGGAGGATTAAGCTCAGTCTAGTCTTTCAGACCCTGACCACGGTCTAGTCTTAGGCCAAGACCCACATTTAGATTTGCTTCTCAAAGGCTACGCATGTCTAACAAAGCCACCCAGGCTATTAATCAGTTAGACATTGATTCTCTTTTCACGTTCTTTACTTCCTAACACACAAACTTCAGCTGTGATCTGTGTTAAGACCTGCAGCCAATCAAGTTAGTCGACTCCTCTGTGATTGACAGCTGATCTGATGCGATAAATCCTCCGTGTCCGGTTCAGCTGTGCGAAACCAAACGGCATATGACCCACGTCTGCTTTATATAGTGTGTACACACGTCAGCCTAATAGTATAAAACAGGATTGACTCTCTGTCTTGATGAAAATCACTTGTTTTATGGCCTGTGCTGCCGTTGCTTCTGGGGCTGAAATCACAACGGCATCATCCTCCCGAGCCGCTATTACACCACACACACACACACACACACACACACACACACACACACACACACACACACATCGTAAAGCACCCAAATCAATTTGTGTTAAAAACATGCTTCTCACAACCTTATTGGGTGTTTTTAGAGATATATGATGCACCTTCAGCTGCAAAAGAGGAAAAATGGCCGGCGCCAGGCGAGCCCATTTGTCCGGCTTGATGATGCGGTGGCCCTGTCACCGTCGCTGCTATTAAGGGAAAAGAAATAGGGGGCGAGGGGGGGACCTCACCCCTACATCTCACCGGCCCCATGGTCCACAGACCGCCTGCCACGCCGCGCACCACGACCAGCACCGAGCTCAGGGGGCATAAATCAAGATAATTCTCCGCACGCCTTGAACTCTGACCTCGCCACAATTCACACCCGAAGGAGAGGGGGGCGCAGAGACGAAGCAGTGGAGGGGGGGGGGGGGGGGGGTGTATCTGCATGTTTGCGTGTGCGTGAGCGAGCGCGTGCGTCTGCTGCGATTAGTCACCGCCGTCCAGATTGAGGCGGCCGTCCCATCTAAACGCTCTGTCTTTATGAGCCATTAATCTTCGACTCGGGCCATTTTCATTACCGCCAAACCTCGCTTTGGAGCCACCAGCTGCATGATACTGCATAGTGGAAATTAATAACCCACCCATCTCTGCCTTACCATCGGCCCTCCACCGCCCCTCCTCCCCACGCACGCCTCTCCATCACGGCCCCGCCCGCTTGAGGCCTTCCACACGATGGAGGACGCAAGGAGACCAGTTTGCAGCGATTTGCGTCGCTGCATCCCTGGCTAACTTTGAGTTCTCTCAAACCTGCTGCCACTCCACTCACCTCCCCAAGACGAACAATTCACCCCGAGCATTTAAGATTCTCCCAGCACCGCCATGATGGTGTGATGCAAGCGAGGACGAAGTGATAGAAATGAAGAGAGAGAAAGACCTGGAGGGAGGGAGGGAGGGAGGGAGGGATGAAAGAGGTTTTTCCTCAGTGAACTGAAAGAGAAGAAGTGGGAAATGACCCCCCGGGTCCCTTTAAGACTGTTAGGTGCCTGCTGGTGTGGTTGTTAGTGAGCAAAGGACTGAACATTATTAAATACTGCATGTGCTTATAGGCAACCCGCGGGGAGGGGGAGGAGGAGGGAGACAGACGAGTGAGAGGAAGATAGAGGATGAGGGGTTTCAAAACGGCCTCTCCCTGCTGGGGGAGCTTCAGGGAGACCCGGAGAGCCGGTGGACTGGCGGAGAGGAGATCCGGCTGAGATACAGCATGACAGCACCGACGGCCAATAAAGAGGAGCGGCAAATTAATAATAGCCCTCGTGGCCGAACGGCAGGCAGAGGAAATTAGCGAGATGCTGCTTGTTGCCGCTTACTCACGGCGATAAAGCACAAAATACATTGGGCAATACACAGAGGAGCAACTTCAAAACTGACGGGCTGCAGCGGCCGCTCTCCATCTCCGTTTATGAAACACATTCATTACGAGTCGTCGCAAGAGTCGGCGGCGACCGGCAAAGCGAGGGGAGTGACACCGTGGCAAAATTGAAAAGTTGGAAATTGTTTTTGTTTTTTTCCTGCCGCGGCGTGCCAATCGGAGGGGAGTCTGTCTCATTTCCTGTTGAGAAGTGCAGTGCATTGTGGGCAAAAATATATAGGAGGCTTTGTGATATGAATCACCGCCGGTCATCCATCACCAGAACACAATAGACACAAACCAAGAAGAACTTTCTTGGACAAAGTTTGGATTTATCGTACCTCCCCGTCCTCTGCACTCGCATTTAATATCACAGCGCGTCTGTTAATTTGCATATATCTTCATCAATCAAGCTAATGTTGTGCCTACTAGACGCTGAACATGAAAACACCAAGCACAACGCAACTTTTCTATACAGAGAAATATAATCAATATCATAGAAAGTTTCAACTGACTCCACGGTGATCCTTCAGAGCACCAGGATCCCTCTGAACACAAATCAATACGGACAGCGTTCAGACGTATAAGAGACTCCAAATGAACTCCACAGATTATGCTATTCCACGGCCTCCCGCGTCCCCCGGCTGCTTTGCATAATGAGATAAACGGCGCACACAAGCCCCGGCGACCCGCCACCCGCCTCGGCCGGCCTGCGTTTGTGTAGGAGAAGCGGTAGAGTCAGGCGATCCTGACCCGCCTCTCTCCGCTGCGTTATTTATTATGAAACAGAAATCTTGTGTACTTCCTGTTGAATATTTCCTGACAGTGTCGTACGTTCCTCTCTCTCTCTCTCTCTCTCTCTCTGCTGGACGACCGGCTCGTAAAGCAGGCGGACGGAGGAGGTGCTTCTGCTGTCTCCCGCTGATGATGTCATCCACCTCACTTGCACCGTTTTGCGATGACATCATGCGCCAAGCCCTCCGCTCTCCTCCACGGCGGTCGTGAATCAGTCATGTTGGATAAAAGCTGAAACAAACAGTCGAGTTTGGACCGAAGATGTTTGCGGGTGGGTGTTAGTGATCGGGGGGGGGGGTTAGGTTTACATGCCAAGAAAGTTCAGCATGCCTTCAGGCGTCCAAGTATTGGATTTGAACCAGAGAACTGCTGGGTGTCACAGTTCTGCGCAGGCAGGGTTCAGAGGGTTCGGGGTCCCGACCCGTGCAGCTAGTGGGTCTGGAGGGAATTAGGTAGTGCCAAGGTCTGGCCTCCTCCTCCTCCTCTCCTCCTCTCCCCCCCTTCATCCTTCCTCCCCTCCAGGCTATTAACAATCAGCTGCAAGTGCAGAGAGAGACGGAGGAAAAGAAAGCGAAGCCGTTCGTTTTAACTGCTCTCTCTCTTCTTCTGTGGTCTCTCTGTGGCACCGAGAGGAAGGTGTTTGTGCTTCTGAGTGGCTTCGGTAAAGGACCCATTGTTCTGCTCCCATAGGCTCTCAAATCAATACCTCGTCTCTCCCCGGTTCTCTCCGTCTCTCTCTGCAACAAGGCACCACCGAGGAAAAAGGCCCAGCGACTACACAGGGCTCGCTTTCATGATTCACGCCACTGAAGAAGAGAAGGACAGACACAGAGAGGGGAAGTAAGAAAGGCGAGGGGGAAGAGAAAGTGGCTAAGAGGAGGGAGGGAGGGAGGGAGGGGGACACTGCAGGGGCCGGCAGTATAAAGACACGAGAGGAAGGAGGCGACCTCGGGGTCATCGCTCTCCTTAGCACCACACACAGCCGGCTATCTATAGCTGCCGGGCGCAGCCGGATTGATCTTATTGTCTTGGAGGAAGACAGAGAGACGTTAATATCATCAAGCCTCCAGCATCAGTAGAAATATCAAAATAGACGCCATCTGGAATGTTCTTTTCTCTCAGTGGCTTGGTTATTCATCACAATATTGTTCAACTTTATTTCACATCTGTGCTCAAACTACAGAGCGAGTCTAACCTGTTGCTGAGGTCTTCGTCCTTGTTCTTTTTCAAGGCGAATGAATATTTTTCTGCTTGGTCCGTCCCCTTAAAAAGACATCAGGACGTCACATCTTCTTGACTATTCCACCGTGGGTGGACGTGGTTTTGTAGATATTAAATCACTAGAATCCACTGAACAGACTCACAGATTACCTCGGAGGCTTAGAGGGAAAGGTTTTTCTGACACACGTTCTCAGGACCGCTGGGTTCTGTTTTCGGCACTTTTTTGAGACTGGGTCATCCAAATGAAAGCCAGTCCTACATGAGAAACATTAAATAGCCACTTTCCCGTCAAAGACTCATTTCAAAAGAAGCATTTCAATCCTCCTTGATCCGGCTCGGACCTTGTGATGTTGGGCCAGAGCGGTGGAATCTGAGAAGCGTAGCGTTTGTGTTATTGTTTGTTATTCTTCACCAAGTCTTCTCTTTCTGAATCACCGCACAATTTTCACAGCTGTACCGCGAATTACGTCTTCCTCAAATGTGAAAGAAAAATGTAATTCTGCTTTCCGCTGGGGTAGCGTCTTTTATGGCTTTTTCCTGCACAGGTGTCTCTGCGTGAAGCGAGCGAGACAGACACAGAGCGGGGGAGAGAGAGAGAGAGAGAGAGAGAGAGAGAGAGAGAGAGAGAGAGAGAGAGAGCGAGCGAGCGAGCGAGCGGAAGACGCCTTAATGGAGTTATGCAAATGCCGGCGGCCCGTAATCCCCTGGCTGAGTATTCCACCAGAGGTGTGGACCGTACAGCTGCGTGCAACTGGGATCCACGCTGCGCATTTCCTCCCTGCTTGTACACAGAGAGCTTTGATACAACCATATATCTCCATCCATGTAGCGTGAATTAAGCCCCCCCCCCCCCCCGTCCCCTTCTGTTTCCTGCCTGCCGCCTCCATCACAGAATATCCTCCCCTGCCAATAAACGTACAGGTTTCTGGATGCGTCCGCAGTTTATACGCCTGTATTCAACGCGGGGAAACCCTCTTTGGCTGCATGTTAAAGTACACATGCATGCACCTCTTTGTTTATATAATGTGTGGGAGTTTGTTTACATGTTTATGGGTTATGGCATATGAATTTGTTCCTTCGATACACGGCAGAGCAGGAATCTTTTTACGCCCGAGCGCTCCCAGGTTGAAGATTTATGTGCGAGTGCGCTTTTTATGGTGCTTTATGGTTTTCTTCTGTATGTGCGTGTTGCTTTATTTTATGCTCGAGTGTCTCTGTTGATGAATGTGTCCTTGAGGCCGATTACACTCGGCGTAATGTGCATATATGTGCAATTAAACTTGTGAATTAAAGGGGATTTTATTCAGCGTGTGAATAAAATGGCCAGATGTGAGCAGTGCGTCTGCCTTTCCTTCAGAGGAAGAGTCTAACACCGGTGAGTCACAGTGACCTCTGAGCTCAGAGAGGAAGGACTGATGCAGGGAAGCCTCGCTCCACACCCTCCCATCACCCCCCCCCCCCCCCCCCCCGGTGACTCACACACCCAGCGTGAGTGTAGGCCTCTACCCACAACCCCCTGCTGCTTGTTTAGAACAACAACAACAGAGGGAGACGGTGGGATCACAGAGGAACTGGCAGGGAGGGAGGGTGGGAGGAGAGACAGTGGGAGAGAGAAAAGAGGAGGGAGAGATGAGGCGGATATCTAGGGACAGCTGGAGTTATACAGCAAACAAGAACGCGAGTTGAAAAACATCAATTTAGCCAAAAGTATGTGGACAAGACGATTTATGACCCAAAGTGAACCGTCGTCACACAGCAGTCAGTCTCTTTCCTTTCCCGACAGCAGACAGGCGTGTGTGTGTGTGTGTGTGTGTGTGTGTGTGTGTGTGTGCAGCACAATATATACGTGTGCGCAGGGTGACGCTGCCCCCACAGGTGTGATTAATGTGGCGTAATGCTCCCCCCCCCCCCCCCTCCCCGTGAAGTCAGAGGGCTACAGAAATGAAACGCTTGTCTTTTTTGCCGATAATTACGAATGAAGTTAAGTTAAAATATGAATGAAGTACACATCGACACACACAAACACCTAAAGATATGCAGTCACACACAGTCCACATATTGTGTCATAAAGGAACACGGTACACACACATTTCACACACATGCGCCTCACACTCCTCCGGTCCCATCAACACGTATTTGAGGATGTCTGATGGAAATTGATCAGTGATTAAGATCATTTCAGGTTAATCCAATTAATCAATGCCTGCTGATTAGAAGAAGTCTGTCACCTTCAGGTCTGGTTGGAGTCCTGCTGAAGACCTGTGCAAGAAGTCAACCACAGAAGGACGTGTGGCAGAGGGTTCAGGGGCAACCAAACCAGGTTCAACGTTGAGCCGGATCCACACGGTCTCTTCTTATGGTCTCCGCGGGTCCTTTGGGAACAATCAAAAGCAGAAGCGAACCCGCGTCTGCTTTGGATCTCGCTCGTAATGACCTCAAGGAAGCGCCACAGCCGTCACGATTAGCTCAATCAGGACGCAGTGAAGGAAGGACGACTGGCGCAGTCTGCTGCTGGACAGAGTACGGGACGAGGTAGAGAGAGGACACACGTCCCAACCTTCAGAGAGAGAGAGTAGCAGCCGACGGGCAGGACCCTGACAGAGCTCCATGACATGAAGTACAAACTCGGGCCTGTGTCAGAGCGGCGGACGGACGCAATTTATGAGAACTTGCTGGAGAGAGGCGGGAGCTGCCGGTCCTCACTGTCTCTCTCAATCTCCCGGCACTCGCAGACGCACATTCATAAATTTGGTGTTTTTGCTGAAACACCTCACACACTCTGAAGCAGTTCACACACACACACACACACACACACACAGGCTTACTTTGAGGATGACACACCCGGTGTGGGCAGTAAGTCATTCACGGTGAGGCCGCGCAACACACACACTCTATAATTCAGCCTGCCCGTCTGACTGGAGGATAGAGGCTTCAAAGGAAGTAGTAGATGGTAGTAGCAGCTTTTAGCACGCTATAGACAGATGCATGTTTAGACAGAACTTTCTGCCACAGTATGACAACGAATAAGCAGGAAGGAAACAAGTTAAAGCTGGAATAAATGCTGAGGAAACAGAGCTTTCCTGAGGTCTCTCTTCCGAAGGGCTGGTTTGTTAAAGAGCATACTTCAGAGTGTGTGAAACTGTCTTTATTAAATGATTATGGATTTTTAATTTGGCTATATTTCCCCGCAGAGAGACGCAGAATGAAGGAGAAGGGTGTGCGGTGGGGACAGAGAGGAGGGGCAGTAAAGGGCAGTCGTGGGTAGAAAGGAGAGCAGAGATGAAATACGGGAAACCAGGGAGGAAATGAGAGCTCAGGGGATGAATGAAGGAAAGCTTGGTTCAAAATCACCGTTTAGTGGCTGATTAACCGATCCACGTGACCTTTCTGCATCATGAAGTACAGTTAAGTCCCTACTTCTACATGCACTTTTAGTCAAACAGATCAGTCAGGCTTTAACTTTGCAAAAACGTACCATTCTGTATTAATACAGAACAACAACTCCACATTAACAGGCTGCTGAGGAAGCAAGAGTACCATCTGTGAAAGTTAACACAGTGAGCAACAACGCAGGTATTTAGATAGAAGCGCTTTGTGAGGGTGACAGTGTGTGAGCAGGTGACAAGTGTGTATCCTCACACACACACACACACACACACACACCACACAAGTGGGTGTTTTTCCTGTTTTTCCCCACTTAACCCTGCCTCTCTGCTCACGTTTAAAAGGGCTTCGCTCTGCTAAATTGTGGTTAAAAAAGGGGCAGACTCACACGCTCATGCTCTCTCACTGCTCCGAGTGTGGAGGAGAAGAAGCCAAAAAAGCGAAAGAGCGGGTGACTGACAGCGAGGCCCCGGCACGATAAAGCACCCGGTTGAATTATTTACCTCCTCCATAAACATTTCCCCCCCTGCCAGCTGAAAGAAAAGGGCCTCCATGCCTGAGTTATGACAGTAAACTGGTTTCGGCAGCGGGCCTCCTCAGGAATAATAGGCCTTTAAGTTATAGCAGGGGGGAGATTCTCCCTGACAGTCCGCTCACTTCACCGCAGCGCGCCGCCGCCAGCGCGCCGCGCAACCCGGCGTCGGGAAAACGCCGGAGGGGGTTTCCGGGAGAGTAATGAAGGGCCGTTGTGCTTACTTCATAAACTTGTCACAGCTCCCTTTTCATTTTATTTCCAGAACAAACCCGATGATTCCTCCCCCGCGACGGCGCACGCGGCCGCGCCGTGGGTCACTTAATAAATATACCCAGTTCACTAAAAAAGTGCTGCGCCATTAAAAAAAAAAAAACGGCACGGAGGATAAAATATGGATGAGGCCGCCTCGGTGCTGCAGGTGTGTCAAGTGTGATTTAATATGAAGAAGGGATGTGCGGGGGGGGGGGGTTGCTGAGGAGAGCGCAGACAGACAGGGCGACCTTTAACCTCTGAATAACAGCCAGTCAGCTAATACTGCTGAGCTGAACCTCACCGGGGAGACGCCCGCCCAGATCCATCAGCTTTACCGATCAGGAAGGAGCGCACGTCAATCTCCGGCCAGCCTGCTCGTGTTAGTGGGAGTGTGTGCTTTTGGGATGTGAGGTGTGAACGTGTGACAAACTGAGCGCTCAGGTTTGAGTGTGTGTCAGCGTGTGTGTCTGTTTAAAAGGTGCTACCTTAATGCATTTCGTCTTATTAGTTACTGCAAACAAATTAAAGCAACAGGACTTCAGTAGAAGAGCCTCGGTCTCATTTATCATAAAACTATCATTTACAGCTCAGGCTTTTATCACTCAACTCATCTTTGAGGAAGGCCTCTATATGAGGCGGGTCTTCACTTCCTTTCTTGCTCAGCATTAGCAGGTTAGCTCCCTAACCTGTGGAACACCGCAGAAGGAAAAGGGGACACTAGTAGCCGGCAAGGTGACTAGAACAAGCCGGAAGAAGAGAACATGTCGGCGTCTAATTGAAGTTTTGAGGTAAGTTCTACGGTACACGTGGTCCCTGAATGCACCACAACTAATCTGACAATGATGCATTGATGTTTCTACACACATCACGTCTTAGCCGAGCGTGTAGCGAGCTGCATTTTTCTTTGCGAGTGACTTTGTCCTCCACTGGTCACAGAGCCACAGGCTGTAGGAAATGGGCTTTCCTGTCGTTCAGAGGGGCTGACAGAGCATGAAGGCAACCATAAAGCCCCAAACTGCCTCCTGATGCGGCCCGGCTCGGTAGCTAATCATTACACATCTTCCTCTCATCTGTTCAGCGCTTTTTACTCCTCTTTTCTCCCTCCTTCCACCCTCGACTCCTCCTCATCTGACCCTGCTCCCTCGCCTCGGTTTGTGCATGCATGTCGGTGTGCGTGCGCTCTGCAGCGGGATTTCTGCTCCGAGAACCACCTTGCGTGACCTTGAAAATCTGCTGAGCGAGTGGCAAAAAAAACAACAAAAAAAAACAATAAAGGAACTCTGCTTCCCCAGCCTTTCGCCGTTTCCCCTCCATCAGAATCTCACGCAGCGGGCGAGGAGGAGTCGTACTTCCGCTGTGCCAACGCAGCAGCTCTGAGGACGGGGAGCACCGCCTGCTGCCAGCCTCCACATGAAGAGCAGTCACCAGCTTCTCCCAAAGTGTCACTCACAGGCAGCAGAGAAGAAGAATGAAAACGTGACGCTCTTTCAACTGGAACACTCCAATTCCTTCCTTTAAATCCCGGAGGTGACAGACTTGTTAATGTGCATTTCCTCTTAATAACCAGTGACACACAGTGGGGGGGGGGGGGAGGAAACACTTCCTCCTTTACATTTCACGCACAACCCTGCTTCATCACAGCCACGTCCAGCAGACAGGGCTCACCGGGCAGCAGCTGAGGCGCCGGTGACCCCCGCCGACCGCTGCCGAGCCACCGGGACAAACCCGCAGGTAGTCGTGCATAATTCCGCTTCCTGCCCTCGGTAATGGCTTCTGGATGACCTCTCGGCTACACGCCGCGACCCTCCATGCCCCATCGAGCTCGCCCCGGTCCTCGCAGCACGGCCCCCCCCCCCCGAGGCCGAGTGAGCGAGCGGCTTCAGGACGTACTCCATTACTGTCACCTTTGTACCTCCTCAAAGCGAAGGAGTTACTCCATTACATCCACAGAGTGACAGGGTTACTATAGAGTGAGATCTGCTTACAGGAAAGTAGGAATGTTGAAATATTCTTCCAGGACATTTTTCCTCTTGTTGTCTTCCGTGACTAGAAAACTGTTCTCCAGGTTCTCCAGGGCGCGTGGGAAAGCTGCTATATAGGAGCAGCACGCCTGGTGTTATATATGTTTTTATATGTATTCCATTGTCTAAATTATACGTTATGTGTGAAACAAAAGCGATGTGTGCGCACGCACACACACACACACACACACACACACACACACACACACACACAGCTGCAGCTGGCTAGGATGACATGTTAAGGATGTGTTAATTCACCCCTCTAACTTTCCTTATCATGTCTGCTGCTTGGCCATTCATTAATAGTCCTGTTTTAATTAGCCATTAGTGAACACACTCCCCATGTCACAGATATGAGTTGGGGGGGGAGTGTGTGTGTGTGTGTGTGTGTGTGTGTGTGTGTGTGTGGCATGGAGAGAGGAGAGTGGGAGTATGCATACTGCAAGGAAGGTGTTAGAGTATAGATGTGTAATGTGTGTGTGTGTGTGTGGACAGCTCCATTCTCCCACTGTGGCGGCAGAACAATTGGCAGGGACACGCTGTTCAGTGGGGCCTCCTCCTCATTATTGGCCCACTGCTCACTTGTGAGCCGTATCATTGTACTGCAAGACAACGGGTGCCAGGGGCCCCACCCGACATGATACCTCCCCCCTCGGCCCCCTCCACACACACACACACACACACACACACACACACACACACCAGTCCAGCTATAAGCTTAACTTCCCCCTCCTCCCCCTACTTCATGCACCCGCTCAGCACCCCCCCCCCCCCCCCCTCCTCCCTACATCACAACCCCGCAGTATCGCCGCACCCGATTGGCTGGACAGCCTACGCCGGTCAGAGTCCACAGCGAGAGAACGGGGGGGGGGATTAAGCCTAATTAGCATGAACAATAAAAACAAACAAACACTGATGGGGGAGAGGGGTCACCGAGGTGATCCCACTGTCTCTCTTAATTAGCATTGTTTACCGAGTGACACAGTTGGTTCACCATAGCAGCACATAGCAGCACAGGTCTACTGGATGCTGGAACACACACACACACACAACGCATACCTGTGTGAATGTTTTACCTCCCGTCAAACATAATTATTATTAATTATCGACCAAATGTTCCATTTGATCAAAAGCTGTGGACGGTAAAACGGGTCTTGTTGCGTTTGAGCCACAAACACAAATGAAGGAAAATCTCAATTTTGGAGTATGATTTGTTGCATAAAGGCTCTCTGTGCTAAAGCAGCTAACAGATAGAGTAACGCATACTTTACAGAGCCATGCATGAACGCACATACATGCAACTGTAGAGACACAAACATAAAGTTACAACACGCTCCAACACGGTCTCAACAGAACATGCTTCTTTAATGCTACTTATTGTGAAGCATAAGTAAAGCTCTGCTGCATGTATAGAAACAAGCATTGGAAGTTTAGGGAGAGAAGAAAACACAAAACTTCCAGAAGAAACAGAAAGCACAGCTAGCAGGAGAAGCTAAATATTCTGTTAAAACAGGGAACATTCCCATTCAGAAGAACGTGCATGAATGTTATACTTAGTATATAAATATATTAGCTCCACGTTGGGGAGCAGAGGAATAGTGCACCAGCGGAGGAGAGCCGTCCGGATGAACTGGAATGCCGACTGTGAGCCGGGTCTTATCGCAGGTTCCCAACCGGTATCGGTTCCCAACCTCACTCATGCTCTCGTGGCTGAATGGAAAATCCCTGAATCCAGTCTCTCAAGTCTTCAAACAGAAGTGGAGGCTGTGATGGTTTGGGAATGAGGTGATCAGCTGCTACCTTACGTGGGTTTAATGTGCAAATATCCTCATACTTTTGTCCATTAGCTTATTTTTAGTCAATAGAACTGTCCTCTGGTTCAGGAGTCGTCTAGGTTCTTCCACACACACACACACACACACACACACACACACGGCACACTGATGAGCAGAGGAAGAAAGGAAGCATCGATCGCCACACCGCATGTATAAATATTAGTGATGAGATGATTGATGATAGGATTTCTAAATCTCTTTGGCATCGGAGAAAAATTGCATTTGCCTCCCGAGTGTCTGGCCGTCCGCGACGCTGAAGGCCCACCCCAGGGAGCCCAGAGCTGCAGAGGGGGTCAGTGAAAACCGGGCCGAATCAAAGTGATTAAGGACCCGCAAATCAATAACGCCTTTATATTAGATTTACTCGCCCTGCTCGGATCGCACGGAGTCAGCAGAAAGACGGGGCGGAGAGGCAGAGGCTGAAATGAACCCAGATCCGACTATAAGCGCCGGCAGATCGGGTGCCGGAATAAATCTCCAGGCTCACATCAAGTCCTCCGTGCGTAATAAAATAATATAATCATCTCTGAACGGACGGCCGAGGAGAAGTTGAGGACGGCCTTTTGTTTCTGCTGATCTCCTAACTCCAGTGATTTGACGAGTGAGGAAAACCATTACCCAGAAACCATCTGGGAGGGATCCTGATGGAACTTTGGTGTAGTTAGAATAATGCCGGAGACATACGCCGTATGTTTGCCTCCTACACAGTCAAGGTAACGCCAGAGGAACATGTGCTTCAACAGTCAATTAGAGCCAATGAAATAAGTGAGAAGATGCTGAAACAACGAATGTACAAAACCTACATCGGCTGAAAGCAACAAGTGCACATTTGACAAAGGTGGAGCTGAGGGAGGCGCTCTCTTGCGCCGCGTCATATTTCCTTGAATGGAGACGACAGAAGGACCCGGGTCTCAGACCAGATGCCTCACAGACCACATGGAGAACCACATGTACAAGAGGTCCTAAGTGTGTATGCTTCACACACTAAACAATTAGTAAATACACTGCTTTGTGGCGACAATAAGTTGAACTCCTGGACACACACACACACACACATACACACACACAGACAATGTGCCGTTTTCCCTTATCTCCATGGAGACAACATGCCCCCCCCCCCCCCCCCCTCAGCCGTACCAGTGTTTGTCTCACAGTAAATCTAAATTGGCGAGTGCAGTTAACCCCCTCACCTCCTCCTCAGCCAGCTCCTATACGTCTGTGGATCTCTGCAGCAGACGATGAGAGAGAACAGCAATCAATGTAAGAAAAAAGAAGAGCGGGGGAAGGGAGGGAGGAGGGAGGAGGGAGGAGAAGAGCAGTGGAACGTGTTAGCACACAACAGAGCCGGGGTCACGCACAAGCCACTGAAGATGAAGATAAAGAAACTTCCGCTCCATGCATGTGCGTTTTACAGTCTCCGTTTAGGAGGAGGAGGATATTTTGATGTGATCCGGTGTGAGGGGGGGGGGGGGAGATGCATGTTGGAAAGGGGGCTCTGAAGGAACCTCCAATCTGTTTACAGCTCTGATTGGAATTACACAATCAATTACCACCCCCTGCTGGGGCCCAAATGAGCCAGCCCAAAAGACAGGGGGATTGGTTAAATGTTATTGTTGGGAGGCCATTATCCAACAATCGGGGTGGTTAATGCAAGAAAATGACATTCATTAAAAGGCTCGACGGGAGGCTCCCAGGGGCCAGGCTGCAGCTGACCCTCATTCAGCGCCAGGCTTTGTGGGCCCTCGTCCACTGTGGGGAGGGGAGATCATGTCAAAGGGACAAAATGCTCCTCTTTTGTCACCGAGTGGCCTTCAGTCTCTGTGTGTGTGTGTGTGTGTGTGTGTGTGTGTGTGTGTGTGTGTGAGACACAGAGGAAATACCTGCGACTGAGAGCGTGAATGTTCTTGTGCTAGAGAGAATGTGTGAGGTGTCAGAGAGGGAGAAAAGGGATAATTACATCATTCTGTGAATTAGAGGAGTAGAGGGGGAGTGATTGAACCCACGCCCCCCCCCCCCCCCCCCCCCCCCGATGGACGCACATGTAATCCTGCAGTAATGAGGCAGCACCAGAATCATACTCCACACACACTTAGTCCTATAATGTATA
This sequence comes from Cebidichthys violaceus, assembly GCF_023349555.1. Lineage (NCBI taxonomy): Eukaryota > Metazoa > Chordata > Actinopteri > Perciformes > Stichaeidae > Cebidichthys > Cebidichthys violaceus. Next base: position 7,867,792 of record NW_027176417.1, on the reverse strand, counting down.
TCATCAACGCTACAGCTTGGAACAAAAATTCCCCCCCCCCTTTTTTTTTTTTTTTTATATATACAAGTGCACTTCCAGCCAGCGACGGCGGCGTCATCTCTCAACGCAGACCGAGCTATCGAAAGCCAAATGTCAGAAGTAAGAGCAGTCATCAGAGAGAGAGAGAGAGAGAGAGAGAGAGAGAGAGAGAGAGAGAGAGACGGTCGTGTCGTTATTTTTGATACAGGATCCCTGAGAGAGATTATTTTTGCAAACTCCCGCCAACGCGATCGTCTTCCTTTTGTCTTGTTCTATTCAGAGCGTCGCAGGATTGGACGGCGGGTCAGCGAGAGCAACGCGGCCTTGTTATTTCTGTTCACCCTGCAGGAAAACGAGACGCCGTTTCACTTACGAGACGCGAGGAAGAAACGTCCTCCTTCACGGCAAAAGACGAAGAGTTGGAACAAACGGATCAGCACACCAGAGAGTCCTGATGTAGACGTTTGAGCAGTCTTTACAACGGAGAGAGAGAACTAATGAGCAGATAGTCAAGAAGACCAAGGAACTCAACTCAGGAACCTAAAGCCTTTTGGGTTTGGATCCACATCGATTAAAATGACTTAGGAAGGAGCTAAAGGCTAACGCTCTACCTGGTCAACACACCTGCTTCAGGACTTGTCCAGTCAAGAGACCGACTTCCGATCGGCGCCGATAGCCGTTACAGATACCCGAGACCAGGAGCGGAGCCACAGGAGAGCGGATCACAGCGGCGTGCCGCAGAGGACCGAATCAATTTCACGCACTCGCCGGGTCTCTGGCTTATTGAGCACACAGATTGACCCTCTAAAGGCGGCCGTTACCTCAAAAGCCAAACGGTGACCTTTGACCCTTGACCATCTGTTGGCGTCGCGGTAAAGAAATAGAACTCGATAAATAGCCAATGTTCATTTTGGCAGGAAAACTGTATTAAAAGATCAAAAAGAAATCAAATACAGTAATTACAAAGCAATAGTTTAATGAATCGTTCTGGCTGCTGCTGTCGCACGCTGTCTAGTGTGAGCCGGGCTCATCAGAGAGAGGTGAAATAATTATCACAGGCACCTGTTATGGCAAAGAACAGGTGGAGCTATAGCGTTTGTAATCTCACATCTCAACGGATATTATCTGGATGTGTGTGTGTGTGTGTGTGTGTGTGTGTGTGTGTGTGTTTGGTGGTGAGTTAAGCCTCTGATTGAGAAACAAGCCACAGTAGCAACATGCCTCGCTGTTTCCCCCAGCATCTGTCTTGAGCAGCATGGGGCCTCCATGCATACGAGGGAGAGAAGGAGGGAGGGAGGGAGGGAGGAGGAAGCCACGAAGAGGCGGCTTTCCTTCATCTCCGATCCCCCCCCCCTTCTCTCTCCTCATTATTTGGGAGGCAACGTTGGAGTTTATAAAGACCGTCTCTCCTCTCCCTCCTTCCTCTCGTCTCAGTGTGAGTTTTTTTGTCTTCCATCATCTGCGAGTCAGCGGCGGGTCATATCACAACACGACGCGCTCCGCTGTGAGTTTAGCACCAGACACGCCAGCTCCCCGCCACTTCCCTTTGCACAGACACAATTTCTTTGAGACACACTGCGCCGCACTGTCAAAACACCGGAGGTAGATAAGGCAGGTAGTCGAGCGGAGGCTGGTCCGGAATGTTAGCAAAATCTCACCACGAGTTACCTCCTGTCTGTTTCTTGTGAAGGCTGGCTGGCATGACTGGAAACAAGAGTATACATTCCCAGTCGCACCATTCAGACTGATTTTAAATGAGCATTCTGCCGTCTGTGGGTCTCACTACGGGTCGGATGAGAGTAAAGAGTGGTGGAGCGCACAGTGATGACAACACAGACACCTTCAGGGAGACAAATCGAGATAACGAGAGACCGCTTCCTCGTCCTTTCATTCCCATTGCCGTCGACGTTACCTCTCTTCGGCTGTAGCGATTAGTACTAAAGGTGCAGAGTGAAGTCAGCTGGCTGCGAGATGATCGGCTCCGTATGCCGGCTCTGTCGGGGAGCGATCTCATCCACTTTCACCCGGGCCGGGAGAGCGGCGAGTCAGATTTGAGGAATGTTTTGAGTTTGTTGGGGATGTATATTTGGATTTATTAATACAAACCCCATTGGAAAAGAATCCAGCACACTTTGTGTCCTATGGTGTCGAGTCGACCACACGGAGTCACAGTTTTAGTCCACCATGTTGCTTCAATCTGCCGATCTGCCTGTGACAAGTTCAAGCTGCCGTCCTAAAAACAGGAGCCTCACATTAGCTGCAAAAACAAAAAGCACAACCTCAATTCCAAAGAAGACAATCGGTCTTGTGTGTCCTTGAGGAGGGAGACAAGTCTATTAATAGCGGTGGATGCAACTGTGTGCGAGGCTGCAGTAAGATGAGTAAATTGTCATTTCAGAGCCATTCATCCAAATAAAGAGTACTAATCTTCAAGACAACATGTTGTGTTTTATGTCTGCCGGCCTTCACGAGGCGCACCTCGCCTTCTGTTCTCCTCTGTCACGTCAACACTGAGCACAACCGCTTCTTAGATGGAGGGCCTTCAAACCGTCGCCGGTACAACCAGGAGAATTAAGGGTTTCAAAATAAGAGCGGCTTGATTTCAATACGTCTTCTCAAACCAACTTCTCCGCTTGGTACACTGTTATCTTTACAGGGAAATAGAGACAGCGTTCTCCTTTGACTTTTCTAAATTGTGTCGAGTTTCTAAATGTATTTTTTGGGCCCATTTGAGTGTCTTATATTCCTAGATTTTACAGGAAACTGCATGAAGACGAGCATCAAAGTGTGACTCCTCTTCCTCAGGTTGTGGACACCTTAAGTCCTATGAAGTGGTCCGGTATGTACCCAGTCATTCAAAGAAGAAGGAGAAAACGTTCCTCCGTCATCCTCGCTGGCACTGGTTCCACCAGGACCGGGGTTCAGTTCCAGATGTGTCCGACACCGTTGCCATAAATGGAATATCTGATCCAAACTCTTCCAGCCAGGATCCAGACAGCAGACATTATTTCTCCATGCTTGTCCTCTGAGGTGTGGTTGAAATGGCGATTGGATTGATTGCGTTAAACTTAACGTTTGGTTCGTGTTTTTGGCTCTGGCATCAAGGCGTACTAAGTCACACCACGCTCTACAATACTGGGAATGTAGACATAAAAAAACGTTGTTTCTGATTTAAAGAAAATGCATTTTTGCTGACTAAGGCCACCTGTGGATGAGACTAAATTTGAGCGGCTTATGAACCTCGCTGTCACCGACACACCGTTCCCTCTGAGGAAAAGCCACGTCCAGAAGAAAGCCACACACACACACACACACACACACACACACACACACACACACACACACACACACACACACACACACACACACACACACACACACACACACACACACAGTAGTTAGCATGTCACTAACACTGGAGCTGATACCAATCAACACCTGGCGTCACTTCGTCAAAAGTGACATTTAACCAGAAAAGCTAAATATGAGTGCTCAAAGCTCCTGACACCCCCCTCCTGCTGGTTCCTGAAAGGCAACTATTTGGGCTAACTGGCTGTTATGTAGCACATTCTTACAGCAAAGCCGGGCTTGTATAAAGAACAATAAGACGGCGACTGTGGTGCTTCCAAGCGAGTCATCTCCGGCAGCCAGCCTAGCTATCATTATCTGTTAAAGAGCCTCCGTCCCTATGGATCATCATTACGAGGCGCATTAGAAAATACTTTGATTAAACTCCCCTAATCCAG
>NW_027176417.1:7801528-7861528 GCF_023349555.1 Cebidichthys violaceus | reverse complement strand
CCCCTCTCCGAGGCCCCGGCAATCATGAAAATGATCGCTATCACGGCATCAGCCTCCGCCGCCGTCCACTGGACTCCGGGCCTCTGCCGCGCTGAGACAGTATCAGTCAGAGGCCATTTACATAATAACGGCTCATCATTCAAAAAAGGGTCCTTTTGTTTACGGTACAACAGGAAACTGTCAAGATGTCACCCTCGGCCGGAGGAGGAGGGGTCTAATTGTGGTCGGCGGTGGCACAGTTAGGACGAGGAGAAAGAGGAGAGGGAGACGGGGGACGAAAAGACACAAGTGGACCGAGTGAAAACACTAGAACGCTTGACAAAGGGAGGAGCGAGGAGCAAACCGTCTGAGGGAAGGAGCGTTTGGCTGGAGAGGCGAGTGATTGAAAGGAGATCCGAGTCTCACGAGCCTCCTGAGTCACCCCGGCCTCAAGAGCCCACTTCACCCGCCGATGTGTTCCGACCTAAAATTAAACTCCACCGAGACGCTTGACGATGCAAGTCTGGGGCAGAAAGGGATGAAACAAATTTAACATTAGAAAATGTGTCCCTCTGAGTAATCATCATCGCTCACCCTGCAGCTGTTTACTTGAAGAGTTCGGAGGCGCACGATGCAATTTCACCTGGAACTTTGTATTTATTGAGCGAGGACGTGCGTGGACTCGGCAACGCATCCATTTGACGAGTGTTCACGCGACACCTGCAGACACATACGACACATGTGACAGAGGAGGCCGTCTTTAGACACACACGGCACACTCTTATGTACCATATATCTATGATTACTCTTTTGAGAACAGTTGGCATGAATAAAAACCTGCATCCATACTACCCACAATGCCTGTCTGCATATCTCCTAAAACTAATTTTCACATATTTTCCCATAGATTTACCTTCTTGTGATCGTTTCATATCAAGTCAACCGTCTCAACTCAAGGTCCACTTGCAACGTTTTTTCAGGGCATTACAACCGCATCACATGGTCTTCATCTGCTGATCTCATATTTTACAATTAAAAAGCAACTGAAGACCTAACTGTTCATTCCAAATGCGGGAGCTTCGACACATCTCGGGGCTCCTTTAGTTTGAGCGGGCACGAAGCCAGAGCTCACACAGACACACACTTATACTCCTAAGACCATGACGAGCACACACACACACACACACACACACACACACACACACACACACACACACACACACACACACACGACTCATTTTCTTCACACCTCCCCGTGTGTGTGTGTGTGTGTGTGTGCGTGACAGGAAATCACCAGCAGCCACTCGACCCAGGAGCGATTTCTCATCATCTCCGCGGCTCCTCACGGGCCTCTCAGCATCCACTCCTTCCTGAGACCTGCTCCTCCACGCCTTTTCCACCCTCGTCGCCTCTCACATCATTTGCGATCAAAGGGGCCGCGACGAGTCTCGCTGTTTACCCTCCCTAGCAGGCGCTCATTACAAAAACATCAAAATAAGCCGTGCAGAGAGGCAGGGCGAATTAATGATCTCCCTGTGCCACCGGTGCCCTGCACGCCCTCCGAACGGTGCCAGGCCATTTGAAGCAGAGCAAATACACTCCGATACGCGTGGAGGCGAACGTGTGGACGAAGACGCATGCGTGCTGTCCGCTCGTACAAACACACACCCACGCACGCTCTGGTGCCAAGGCCCGTGGCTGCTAACGACCATTCAATTAGTGGAAATTAGGGAAGCATTGTGAGGTCCATGCTGTGACCATTAGCTGCTGGAGAGAAGCACAGGGAGAGTGGGCCAGGACTAATCCCTCAGGAGCAGGACGGAGAACCTCGCAGGTCCCCATCCAGGAGGGCTTTTTGGTTTTTGACACTAACGAGGGCGGAGGAGAGCGATGTGTCGTGTTTTCATAATTAGTTGGTCCGTTGCAGGTAGCGTGAAGAATGCGCTCGCGTTATTAGCGATGTTTTTTGCGGGTGCAGTCAGTTGCCTCCATGGCAGATTCAGCAGTAACGCTCATTAGACGAGCAGTTTGAAGCAAATCCTCATTAGATCAAGTGATTCCATACAAATTGCCGCTGCACAAAAGCAAAGCAGATTGTTAAATCAAAGTGCTTTGGCAACGCATTGTGACACAACACATACATCAGCGTGCACAGGTCTCTCTGCAACACATGGCTTTCCCCATGCATGTAATGCCAGGTTTTTATTTGGAAATTAATTCTTAATCTAATCTATACAGCCCTATTAATAACTATTACAAAGCACACCCCAGTCATGAATTAATCAGGGATTGGTAATTAGTGTAAAATTTAAATGCATGTTGTAAACCCACATTGAGTGTCTGGCACTAGACGGAGGTGCCAAGCCATCGCTGTACTAATTAGTTTGCAATTATGTTTAATAAGTTCTGTGGAAGCCAATCATCTTACAGTCGGGGAGCTGGGCTCTCGTGATGCTCGCGCTATGGATCCAACATGCAGCAGGCAGCGAGCGTCGCATCTTATGCTGGTGTTTTTCTCTGCGACGTCTGCTGAGCGATGCAACGCCGGGTTTTGAGGAACCCTCTCAGATGCACACACACTTCCTGCTGCTGTTCTGTTTGTGAGGAAGTGTAATCTACCTACTTTGCTCTCCTTGAGCTGGTGATTTCCTACATTTCCCAGAGTGCCTTTCAAAAACAATCAATGTGCCGGGACTTGTTGCACCAGCTGCAGGTTATTTGGAAGTATAAGTAGGAAGCTACATACCGGTCTGTAAGGGAGTCCCCCTTAAACTGTGGCTCCACAAAGAAGCCCTGTGCCACACTCATGCCATATGGAAGTCCCCACAATCACCAGTTCCCGACTTCGTAATAAAGTTCACACCGAGGTAATGATGACCCAGAAGCGCCTGAAGAAGAGAACAAACGCGGAAGAGAATAATCTCAATCCTGACACCGATAACGGTAACACTTAGCGATACACTTAGCTCCCGAAAACAAAGGAAGAAAAGGAACATCTGGACTGCTAATTTCGCTAACAGCTAATTCAAGCTAATCCTTTCTATGTGGTGTGACAACACGTCTGGTGATGGGGTCCATTACCGTGGAGTGATTCGTGCCGCATATAGCACCACCATCTGCAATGACATATTTACTGGTGTCAACATTTACTGTAACTGGAAGTATGTCTTGTAATTGTTAGTTTAATATGATTTAAATCTAATGTCCATCAGCTCTGACCTGTATAAAGAGCCAGAAGACAGAGTTTAGGACAGCGACTGGTTCTGGAGGAAGGAGCTGTGGACAGAAGTTAATAAATATCATCTGGGGGCCATGTGGCCACGCTGGAGGACTGGCATGAAGCACCATCACCTCCTAAACCCTGATGAAACAAAAGGGAACTCAGCTGTGTTGTGTAGCTGTTTAAATCACGGCGCAAAAGTTAGAGCAGAGATCAGGGAGGACGAAGCGATGCACTCTTCAACCCTCCAGTTATGAAAAATAATAAAGAAATCAACACAATGAGCGGTGTGAATGCGTGAACCCTGGCTCCGTGTCTGCCGGGCTGAGTGCTACATTGTGAATTCAGAGTTGAAAGCATTTTGAGAAACTTGGCCGTGGACCAAAAAGCCTCTAAACGGCTTCATGGGTCGGTTCTTGAACGGTCAGCTGTGGGTGGGGATGAGGATGGAGGGTAAAAAAAAAGGGAGGAGGGAAGAGCGCTAACCAAAAATATGAAAAAAGGGGGAGCTCAACTGCGGTATTCCTTACAGGATTCGGCAAAAAGCAGGTGTTTTTTTTTTGGAACGGCATCGGACACAACAGCTTCAGAGCAACACGTGAGTATAAACTCTGACGGCTCACTACAAAGATCTCCTCCTGAGCTCATGGCAGCACAGCGGGCCTGACGGCAGGCTTCAGCTGGGACTCTTGGCTCCGGCTCCTGACTCGAGCGGGCTCAGCGAATGTGTGTGTGTGTGTGTGTGTGTGTGCGCGCGCTAACAGTCGCTGTGGCGCCATTTGGACCGACGCCTGACACCCTCCGTGTTAATAAGAGTAATCAGTGCCCCCCCCCCTCCATGCCTGCTACCAGCCTACATAGCACAGCAGAGACATGGCACAAGCCTGCTCCGCCACCTGAGTGTGTTTACCCGAAACACGCGCCACCTCCCCCGCTTCTCTCTCACACACACACACACACACACACACACACACACACACACACACACACCTCATCAGAGCTAATGAGGGGGAAATGCAGTCAATACAGTACAATTGATCAGCATTGTCCGGCGACAGCACGCCATCGATTGGGTTTCCCCCCTCGCCGGTAATGCCTCATTAGCCGCGTCTTCAGCACACATGAGCAAACACACAATCAGGTGTGATGCGTTCGCGCCGCAAAAACAAAGCGCAGCGCTTGATTTCAAAGCGCTCGCTCGGCTTGGGTTCGTCTCGCTTGAGGTGGACGAATGCGGCGCTGCAGCTGCGTCTGATACGTTTTCATTAAAATCAGTTGTGTGGTATCGATATTGGGGCCGTGTTATTATAGACTCGATGAGCGTCACAGAAAAATTGCTCTCTTCAACTTCAAAACAAACATGGGTATTGCTTTGAGCGTAAGTGCATGTTGTCCACACTCGTATATTTCACCTATATTTTCTTTGATTCTTTGTGTGTTTTCTCACGCTGCCACTTTGCATGATTCTCTCCAAAGTGAGGATGGGATTGATTTGTTGCCGCTGTTGGACTGACATGCAACACACACTGTTCTCTGGAGTGAACCGATTGGATGTCGTCCAGAATCATTATTAATTATTGTAATGTTTATGGCGGAGTTACACACACAATCATTGTGCGTCTTCATCATTCACAGCATTGTATATCCTGTCACTGCTGCAGCAGTTAGCCGTTTGATATGTTATGTTAGAGGCCCTCATGCTAACCTGTGCCCAGATCACATATGCTTCTGTCCTCTGGAGAGGCTCAGACCAGATTTGAGGCGCTGTAATGTGATATATGGTTTGTGGTCAGGCTGCGTGTGTGTGTGTGTGTGTGTGTGTGTGTGTGTGTGTGTGTGTGTGTGCATATGTCCATCATTGTGTTTACGCGTGAGTTTGAATGTGTACGGACGTGAAGTGGCAACTGAAACGAAGCGCGTGTGTGTGTGTGTGTGTGTGTGTGTGTGTGTGTGTGTGAGACACTCGCTGCGTCGGCCAAACACTGCTCCCATAGAGGAGCGCTGCTGATCCCCGGCCAGAGCACCGCATCCTGAGGCCAGCGTGGATGAAAAATATCCCCCCCCCCAACGCCGCACACACACACACACACACACACACACACACACACACACACACACACACACACACTTGTGCACATACAAATCTGTGGAAAGCCCACTTGTCTGCCTGGAAAACCCTGGAGTCCTCGGGGACTGGATTCCCCACACACCATCCCTCTCACAGTGTGGGCAGCGTCTTATGTCTGCTTGGAATCAACTTTCCGAGGAATGAGAAGAAGCCTTGGGCAGATAATTCTTGCACTTTTATTGCGAACACTCTCCGGAGGCAGAGTGTCCCCCCCACTAAAAGTAGTAGAAGACTCCCCCTGAAGCCCGTCTTTGCTGTTTGCCTTTCATCTCCAGGCCCACAAGGTGCTGCGGTTCAGAGTCGCGCTCAGAATAGAGATGCCCGCGATGCGCGTTTGCCCATTAAGGTCAAGAGTCGGGCCTGTCAAGCCGCAGTCGTCCTCGCCGCTCGGCGTTACGAGTGAACACATCTTTACAGCTATTACGAGAGGATTGCGGGGGTCGGAGAGGTGTTTCGTCGCGTGTCAGTCAGCAGAAAGTGTGAGCGCGGGAAGCGGCGGGGGGGCGGATCCATCAAACGCGTCTGATTAAGAGGAAGAGGGCACGGCTCCCCATCTCCCTCCAAACCAAAAGGCAATCCCGCCGCACGACTCGCCTGCGGAGACAAACGCGCTAAGCACCGGGGCCGATTGCCGTAATGACAGTAATAGAGGCGGCCCGATGACAGACGGACAGAAGGGCACTTTGGCCAAGGTTGACAGAAAAGGAAATAAGGAAACAGATTTACAGTTTGTTTTTTTCAAAGGTGCTCATTTGTGGAGGTGAAACGGTTACGACACCGCAAGCGGGGGGCAATTTCCCTCCCATCAAGTGTATGTTTAATTTTCCTTGCCCCCGTTCTACTCGTCTCTCTGGGCCGCTTGTTTGTGAAGGCTACAATTGCTGTTAACGTCTCACTCGGTCGTGCAATTGCGGTGCTGGAGGCCTTCCTTCTGCCGTCGCTGGTAATTCTTAAACAAATCTTTGTCTTGTCAGAACTTGTGGTCGTATAAAAGCGAGCGTAGACGTTTCCTTTTTTACACCTGTCCCCCCACCACAGTACAGTTGGCTTGATAAAGGCTCAGCCAGGTATTACGGTCATAGAACGTTGCCGACAACGCAAAAAAAAGCTAGATGCCCCCCCCCCCCCCCCACTTCAAAGCCATGAATAGAGATGTTGCCAGTTTATTCGGAACAGCTAGCCTAAATTAATGAACTAAATTAATGCAGCTCAAGTCTTTCCTTGTTTACTTTTTTACAACCAAACCCACACAGAGCAGCACATTCCGCTATTTCCTCCGCTGTCCTCAGACAACAAACACGTGCATATATCTGCATCCATGAAAACCTACAAACACGCTCAAACAAATCCTCAGCAGCAGCAGGGGTCCAAATCAAGCTGATGTTCCCCTTTGATATGTTCAGGGGAGGCTTGTTTGGATTTGGCTCTGCAAAGTCAGAGTGGAGAGCGGCTAGTTGGAGGGTTGTTGGGAGACGAGGCGGCGTATTATAATGTAGGGAAGGATGTGTGTGTGTGTGTGTGTGTGTGTGTGTGTGTGTGAGAGAGAGAGGCAGTAATCTCTCCCTCTGAGTATCTGTCTTTCGATCTCTCTTCACATTCTGCACACAGCACGACCCTGCAGGGGGAATAAAAAAAAAAGCAACCCTGTCGTCTAGTTATGCAAAATCAGCAGAGTATCGTATTTGTAAACCCGGGCTAGCTGTTCAAACAAAGCATTGCTGCACAGCCGCTCTCCCCGTCCTGCTTTCCCCATTTTTCCAGGTGAGAAGATTATGTGGCTCGGTTGTGTCATTTCGCTCAAATTTCACACGCCTGACGCGAGTGCGTGCATGTGTGTGTGTGTGTGTGTGTGTGTTGCACACAGTGCGTTTGCATATCGGCCTGTGTGTTGTGTGAGAGCGCGCGGGCATCTGCGGGTGTGTCTCCCACTAACGGGGGAGCGTCGGCGGTGAAAGGTTGGCCTTCGGTGGCGGCGGACCTCTAATTTGTTCCGCCACGGCAGAAGTCGGCTAATGCGGCACACCTGCTATCCCTGTACCATCATTAGCTGGTGCAGAACGGCAAAAAGGTCAAACATAAACAGAGAGATCACAGAGAGGATGAGGGAAACACAGAGAGGATGAGGAAAGAAGAAAAGAGCAAGCATGCGCGGGAGAGATATAGCGGGAGAGAGACGAGCGCTAATGTGGGGATGATGAGTGGGCGTGGGCTGCCCAGGCATGGAGCGATGCATGATGGGAACACTTCACACACCCGGGGCGCCTGCCTCTGATCTTGGCAAACAAGCCCCGACACGTAGGCACGGTCGCTGCACACCTGTACACAAACACACACACACACACACACACACACACACACACACACACACACACACACACACCGACAAAATACTCACAAACAGAAGTCAGCGGCGCAGATGCTACATCATTTATTTCCATTCAGTCTGACGCAAAGTAAAGAAAGCAGCAAAAACGGTGTCAATACAAAAACATCCCATCCATCATCATCCATCTGCTTCCTATCTGTGAAGGACTGCATTCAAGAGAGGCGGTTGGAGGAGAGGACTTGCCCAAGTCCACGGTTAAAAAAAACAATCGGAACAGATGCTAGACAGGAAGTGATGTCATGACTTGGGCTCTCTAAATATCCGCTTCAGTAAAAACAAGGATCAGAACGAGGGTGGCATCAAACATCTCCTCTGACTTAAAAACAAGTAGGGAGGGACAAACCCTCGCCTGACTACACACACACACACACACACACACACACACACACACACACACACACACACACACACACACACACACACACACACACACACACACACACACACACACAGAGCTGAGGACCTGGCTGCGAGGTAATTAATCGCTGTGGTATTTAGGAGTGTTCGACTAGACAAATATGACACAGAGACAGGGACAATTAGTTTGGCTGTTTAAGCTACATTAACTCTCTCTGCTATCACACCTCAGCGCCGCGGCACAAGTCCTCCCACAGGAAGCAGCGCCGCGCTATCGGCGCTCCTCGACCGTGAGAGCTGGAGGAGGACCGGAACACCGGGGAGGGTTGTTTGCTGTGTGGTATAATTGGGAATAAATTTCAATTACCTGCTGTGTCACTTTCTGAGGTGTGTCTCTTGTGTTTTCTAGCAGGTATGTGAGAGGTGTGACGTTGTCGATCAGCCTCAGGTACGGTGTTTGTGTGTCTCTGGACACAATCGTACAAACCAACAAGCTCAGTCGTTCGGTTTGCATCTCTGAAACGGGACCGTTTTGTTCCTAAACTAAAGCAACTTGTTCTCAGTCTGATGTATTTGGAGGTGCTGTAGCTTCGAGTCCACTCAGTGGCCCGTTTGTTAGCGACACTAGATTAACATCAGTGAAGGTAAACTTACTGCAAAACTCAACTAAACTTGAGTCATTAAATGCCACCAAACGGGACCTTGAAAGTAATTGAAAATCTCGTCAATCTGCCGTCTAAATGTGGAAACCGCTGTGACAGATTGAACCGGCGCAGAGACACAATAACAATCTCCACAGTTCACCCACACACAGATAAAGGCAGTCCCAGCATGGAAGTGTGTTTAGCGGGGCGACCGGTCCGACGGCTGACCTCTGCTCTCCTGGTGGAACCGAGCGAGAGCAGAATAATGATGCGCTGTCGTCTAACAGGTCAGGGCGCCTGACTCACTGCCGCCCGTATAGGTTGACTTACACAGGGTCGCGTTGAAGCAATGAGACGTCAAACTAAAGGCTCATTGAATATTCATCAGTAGGTGTCACCTGCATCTGTGTACCTTTCTTATCGTGGGCTGTTGTTCATGGTTTGTTCCAAATCCTAATGGTGCACCATGCGGTACTTTAGACTTTGCCTTCAACTCTTTCACCATTTTTCCCTGTTTCAACATGACCAGAAACGAACGGCTGGATAATGTGAAATCCAAATATTCTCAGTGCTCAGAGGCTAGAATTATCCAATTTTAAGATCTGGAATACCAACAAAAACATTGCAATCATATAATTATTGCTAATAGTCTCAAAAAACGATGTCTGGTGGAGCCAAACACCCGTTTATACAACCCTCTGACACGCATGAGACCACAGAGACTGAGCTCTGTCTGCTGGACATCACAGAGGACAAACTGCCTTTATGTTCCCCGCATGTAAATTAAGTTTGGGATCAATTTGAATCTGCGAGTAGACGTATGGCTGCAACAGCTACGGTCGCTCACTCCGCACCCCTGTCTGAGGGGGAAATGGTTGAGTCCGTTAGCCTGCGTTGACCTCGTTCGGAGCCACTTATCATCGAAATGGGGGGTGAGGCAGAAAAAAAGAGGGACCACTGCCAAGCACTCCAAAAAAAAAGTTAGCAGCTCGCGTGGCACTCTAAACAACAAAACAATGATTGCTCTCTTGTCCGTATTGCCGGCGCTGCGAGGCGGCGGTGCCAAGACTCTTGTGGAAAATTCAAAACAAGTGGGTGTTTGACAAGTAGCGGCAAAACGCATTAACGCCAAGGTGGGAGAAACGGTAGCTCAGTGGCAGAGGGTTGGTCAGCGCATGTTTGAGCACCATTTTGCTTTTGATGCTGGCTGTGAGCACGGTGAAAACGTGTTCATCTGACCACTTTAAAACCTGTTATCTGCAAATAACACTAACTACCTGATAATTAGGCTGTCAGCAACACAACTGTCTTCAAACAGAGACACTGAAACGGTTTGGTGAGTTAAGATGACATGATGGAGGGGCCGTCAGCACAGCGTTCCTTCATTTGGTGGAGCGGTGATTAGGACCGGCTCGCGGCAGGAACCAGAGCTGGGGTGGCGGGTAGGATCTCATGTACTCTAGTTCTGCCCTCCATCCTCATCCAGGGAGCAAGGGCCTCCAGGACAAGCTCAGAGAACCCGGTCGAGGATGAAAGAGGAGGAAGGAAACCCGGGAGTGGTGATGAGAGCGACAGACAGAAGGAGAGTAGAGTCAGACCTCTTCTTGCCTCCAGCCCTTTCATACCAGCTGAACCTCCAGCACCCCGACTCCTTCTCCAGGCCTCACACCTTCTATTGAAGCCAGAGCAACACAAATTCAAGAATGTGTTCCCCGTCTCGGTGCACACCATGGCTAATTCAAGCTAACCCGCAATCCAGCCTGTAGTAAGTCCATCTGACTGCACTTCCGCACCTCCAGCCTCAAAACCGCTCCAACTCTTCCAGCTCCGTCCCCCCCTCCTTCCCCAGCTTTAACCCCACCTTCAAATCCCTTCATCCAGCCTCCTCCAGCCCCACCCCGAGCCTCATCCTCCCCCCCTCTGGCTCAGCCTCTCCCTGGGCTACAGGCTACCCAGCAGGGGGGTAGGGCAGGTATCTGCAGTGCAGCGCGCCGCGCCTGACGCTCAGGGCGGCTCTCGGGGGTGAAAAGCCGGCAGGGTTCTGATGAGCTCAGGGTGTCATCTTCAGCTTCCACCAACCCGGCGAAATGAAAGGAATGAGAGAGAGAGGGCGGGGGGGGGGCTGAGTGAATAGGCGCACGTTGTAAATCTTCACAGCAGCAACATGCAACCGTGGAGAAGGGAGGGTGACGAGTGGGTGATGGAAGGAGAGAGAGGGAGAGATGGGGAGCGGATTTGCCTCACTCACTTAATGCACTGCTCATGACAGCTAAAGGGGAAAGTGCGCTGGAAATTGGTGAGGAGGAATTACCAGTGTTATACCGCTTGCCATCTTACAAATGAATACCGTTTAGCCTCGGCATATAAATGAGTGGATTTTGCTTGGAGAGGAAAAGGGAACGAAAAGAGAGCAGTGGAATGAGAGACAGAGGAAGGCAAAGTGGCGGCGCAAGCAATCAGTGGCCGGCGTGTTTTGCGGAGGTGTGTGTGTGTGTGTGTGTGTGTGTGTGCACGTGGACGGCGTGTGTGTGTGTGTGTGTGCGTGACTGCGGGCGTGTGCGTGGCGTCAGTGTGAGGCTCTGTGCCCAGCCAGCCGCCTGAAATTATGCAAGCAAGTAACAATGAGCAAATTGAACCTCCGCACACACACACACACACACACACACACACACACACACACACACACACACACACACACACACACACACACACACACACACACACACACACACAAGCCCAGCACAAGGTCAGGCTCAAAGACAAGGGAGTAGGGGCGTTTTAGCAGTGGGTGGGAGCGAAAAACAGATCATGATAAATTGGCTCACATTTTACAAAACGCTGCCCTTAATGCACCTCGGCTAGCCATGCCCCCTAGCCCGGCGCTGGGGCTGCTTTAATAGCAGCAGCTAGCCATTTGTGATATATGAAAACCAGGCTGTGGCACTAATTGCGCAATTACAAAGCGGAAGCGGTGCCGCGATGTGGCAGCGTGGGGAGGACACAGACAGGGAAGCAAAGAGAGGAGTGGATTGTGCACAATAACATCCCTCTCTTTTGGTCTTTCTGATCTTGTTCCTCTACCTTGTTAATCCTCCCCGCTTCCCCCATCTGCCTCCTCTTTCTCTCTTCCTTTCCATCACCCTGTTCTTGCAGAGGTCTCCGGCCGACTGAGCGGCACCCGTGTAGTTTATTGAGAGGCAGAGCGAGTGTGCCAGTTTCACGAAACCACAGGGAGCAGAGGAGCTGGGAGAGAGGGAGCTCCAGAGCATGTAGTGGAAGTGAGAAGGTGTAGTGAGGGAGGAGAGAGAGAGAGAGAGAGAGAGGGAGGAGAGAGGAGGGAGGGAAGGCAAAATTTGTCTTGCGCGTCGATGAAAGGACAATTTATTAGGAGCTGCTCAGGGAGACAGAATATTTTGCCCCAGTGCTTTACGGACTGTCTGGATGAGGAATGGGAACATATTAGCGCAGTGCCGGGCCCGGGCCTGGGACGGGCTGGGGCCGAGGCTGCAGCAGCAACAACCTGGCACAGCCGCATCGCAGTCTGCTGCAAACACCCTTGGGGGTCGTGGATCAGGGGCACACAAGGGGGCGGAAGGGGGGAGGGGTCTGCAGCGACGGTGGAGATGGCGGTGAATGTGGAGAAATGGATCCAGATTTACCCACAAAGCCAGCATCGTCACGTGATTATGAACTCAGAATTGTTTCTAAGCCGTTGAAAAAGTTTATTGAACACTATTCATACTGCACACAAACGTGAGTTCTGAACTCAAATATCAGCCTATAAACCATCTCGTTCCATGCGTGTCACATCGGATGCTTTTGTCCGACTTGCATGTGGCCAAAAGTCGTGCATATCCCACTTCCTGGCGCCAGGCTACCAGAGGAGAGCCGCTCGGTCAACACGAGGCCGTGGCATTATCTTGCAGGCGTGCAGTGTGTTTGCTCACTCCCGCGGCGGCGGCGGCGAGATTAAGGAATCCCACATTGGCCGGTCTGACAGACAGCACAGCGGCGGCGGCAAACAACACCTGTGCACATCACAGCAGATAGCTATCCCAGGGTGGAGCTAACATTAGCATGCCGCTGTAAACGTCTCATCACGTATCAGCAGCGGCCGCGCTTCGATCGTTTTCCCTGCACAAAGGCCTCGTATTCACCCCCGTGTGCCAGCCTGTGGAGTATGTGGTAGTACCACAAGCATACGCTGAATGGACCATCAGCAGCCATTAGACATGAATATATATAGGATGGAGCGTGAAACATACTTCTGATTCATTCCCTCTTTTCTATATGAATAGAAGTCCTGGTAGTGTGAAAGCAGGAACATCACCGATGCGGTAAGGTTAAAACTATAATTGTTTTTCCTTTAAAAGGCATTCGGTTAATTTTCCTCCGGCATGGAATAAAAAAACAAACAAACACAGATTGTTACAATAAAGCCGAGCAGCGTTTCTCCTCGTCGTCCCCCCCCCCCCCCCGCTGCAGAGGCCGGTCCCCCCCGGCGATCGCCGCGCCGACGCCTCGACACGTCTCCGGCGTCAGCGGAGCACGCTTCCTATTTATCTCCCGTCTCGCTGAGCCGCAGCTAGCTGTGGCACGGCTGGCATGACCTCCGCTGGGCGCACATTAATTTCACCTCGCCGCTTCTACGGCATCGATTAATAAAAAGTGACTAGGTTTCCAGCAAATGAACACGCGCTGATAAATGAGGGCCCGCGCCTAATTGCTTGGTAAATTAAGAGCTCACCGTAGTGACGACGATGTGCGCTGCTTTTAATATTTAAGAACTCATTAAGCGCGCTTCGCCGGCCAGGCGGCCTTGTATGTTCACCTTTAGGTGCTGTTAATGGCCGCGGGAAATGTCAGGGTGAGTTTCAGGCTGGAGGTGGAGCGGCTCATCTGATCAGCTTTGAGTTGACTCCAGCCTCCAGTTTGCTGCTTTTCCTCATAAAAAAAATAAATATATATATATATATATATATACTTGCCTACACACACGGTAAACCCACGAACACACAAGCACCGCCATACACACACACACACTTAAATACACACACGTGCCTGTGCAGGAAACCTATTGCTGACATGCATTCATAGCAAACATCATGCACTATTTGGAATCACACACATACGGTATATATAAACAGACACACACAGCTTACTCAATGCAATATTATACACAATCTGGAATCACACAAAAAACATCCCTCTTCACACACTCTGATACAAGCAAAGTGTCTGCATGTACAAAACAACATCGTCATGCAGTGTGAGGAATTACTCGCAGATTCTCCGCGCACACACACACACACACACACACACACACACACACACACACACAAAAACACATGCAAACACTCCTCCTTGTGCACATCTAACACACACACACACACACACACGTCCCAACCCAAATGTCATGCACCATTTGGATTCTGGAGAGCAGAGATGAGCGAGCGCTGGCAAATATTGAAAGTATTTATTTCTCTCCACAGATGAACGGCACGTAATCCTCCAAATATATTTAGTGTCGTTATGGATTTGTTGTCGCTTAATTTGCATGACAACACACTACCTTTCGGCGCGCACACGGCGGCAATTGCGGCGCTGATATCATCTTTATTATTATTGAGCCATAATGTGGCGCTACACAGAGGGGGGAAATTGAGCAAGTTAAGCCTGGAGTAGGAGCAGACACTTGGCTTATGGTGATGGATCGCTTTCAGTAATTTCTCTTTATTATGATTGGCCAAGATCAATATTTTAACAGTTCGGTTACGGCCTTCAGTACAGCGCTTTATATGTATTATTCACGACCTTTATCAGCATGGAGGGAGGCAGCGCCGGGTGGATGTATGGAGGAGAGGGCTGACATTTTTCAGACTGAGGCCTGCTCCATCTGGGACATGAATAGGACTGTGTAATGGACACAAATGAAAATGGTGTGTGTGTGTGTGTGTGTGTGTGTGTACACATGTGTGGGTGTGTGACTGCAGGAGCACATCCACGGGCCAAGAGGCACATGGTTAAATGGTTGGTTCACCCGAAATACAACAAAACACGTCTCCATCACTGCTCCGATTGGTCAGGTTGCAATCAAAAATGACAGTGAAAATATTAGAATGAAAAGAAAGAGATGAAGTCTGCTCTACATAATCCTCAACCCTGCAGATTTTAAAATGGGACTACTTCTTTGGTAGAAAGTAGTCCCAATGCAGTTGAGGTCCAAAGTATTATCAGAAGACACAATGCTTTGAGCGCCACAACCAGAATCCACCTCACCCCCGGCTGTGGAGGCAGAGATGTTTTAAAAGAGGTTTGCAGAGAAAAGGTGTTTTTTTTTTTGTAAATCTGGAATCGGAACACAGTCAGGAAATGCAAGCAAACACCTCTCACAAATCCTTTAATCCTCACCGGGCATGTCATCTGGAATGACGTAGCTCCAGCTGCAGTACGAGGCGTACCTAGAACTTAGATGAATACGTGTCACTTGGATAATGTCATGCTATCCCAATTAATATTCTATCTAGGTCAATCCCACAGAAAACACAAGGAGCAGGGTTCAGGAGAACGTTGTAAAGCCCACATCAGATAAAAAATTTAAAAAAAAGGCGCCGTACTCGCTGCGTTTTTGCGGAGCTGCGAGAGAAGCGTCTGGGATTAAGAGCTGTGACATATTCATATCTGACCGGACTTAAAGCTGCTGCCACAGGGGAGGGTCTGTCGCTATCAAAGCTGCAGGAAATCAGCCAGCGAGAGAGAGAGATAGGGATGAAGAGATACAGCGGTACAGTCGAGAGAGGAGTCAGAACTAGCAGAGAGGATTTCTTACAAAGCTCCCCTAACCATCTCTCAAAAAAGAAAATCCTTTGTACCCCTCATCCACACCTGACGCCCTCCCTCACCTTAACCCCCCCGCGCCCCCTCCTCCCCCCACTGTTGTATTTAAGTCCCCGCGTGGAGCGAGCCCTGGAAAAGTTTGTCTCGGGGAAGGCCGGGTCGCTGTGCAGCTGATTATATCAGTTTCGGCGGCGGACTGGTAATAGGCTCCTCTTCGAGCAGCCGCTAACCCCGGCTCTCCCCTGGCAGCCGGCGAGAGTGGAATTAATCAGGCCTACTGGGAGCCTCCTCCATCCCCTCTCCGCAGGCAAGCCACTCCGCAGTCATTTACCAGCCAATCCCACTGTCAACCCACTGTCATTTAGGCCCTTTTCATTACGCCGCCCCTCCCCTGCGCACACAACCTCACGCTTCCCCTCTCAAAAAATGAGAAAAAATGGAAATGGGTGACAGATTAGCCTAATGCTGGGTACCTTTTGTAGACCGCCTAATATGATCACTACCCCTCTGCATCAAACACACAGAGTGAGGCGCTGCAAATCTGCCCCCCCCCCCCCCCCCCCCCCCAAAAAAAAGGATGAAATGAGCCGTTTTCCACTCTGTAATTAGGAGCTTGTTAATGAGCCCATGCTATGACTGGTGGTGTGAGCACGCCGTCGTCCTAAATGTGACATTAGATGTCCAACTTTGTTCATCGCCTATAAAAACCCTGGGCCATAACCACCAATTACCGTGGCTAGGTGTCCCTGGGGTGCAGGGCCCTGGTATCAGGCTGGCCTCGCCCGCTAAGCCTGCTTAAGTGACCTATTTTGGGCTCGGAGGCAGTCTGTAAAACACCTCTAAGGTTAGATTACCCCGTGATGAAATACAAGGCTTCCCCGCCACAAATTACCCACAGATGGAGCGCCACCAGCCCATTCCGACACCGTGCTTATGGTCTCTCTCTCTCTCTCTCTCTCTCTCTCTCTCTCTCTCTCTCAACAAGGCAGACAAATATTCATGAGTAAACAAAAGAAGTGATTTGAAAAACGGCTGGAGGAAAAGGAGATTAATAAAAAGCATGAATAGTGCATTATGGGGGAGCCGAGCAGACCCCTCCATCTCGTTGGGGTTAGAGGGAGATTGCGTTTGGGTGTTATTAAGAGCGCTGCTCTCGGTCGTAGTGAAGAACCCCAAAGAGGAGGCGGGGCTTAGTCTGAGTGACGGTTAGCAGTGAACGCAGAGGACAGAGGCGTCGGACTTTATACCATTTTTAACGGGTAACTGTCATTACGTTATGATTTTCAGATGTGTGCCGCAGCATCCTTATGTCTGAAAATGATTTGACTTTCCCTGCAGTTAAAATCAAAACTCCGGCCCAGATACCTCCTGATGTTTGCACACCTGGCACACGGGTTTAAAGTCAGACGTTTCGAAGTGCTTTGGATGACAACAAAATGAGACTGTGTTAGGTTGAGCCAGACGAGAGGCAGGCTCTGTGGCCAGAGCCGGCACAGAGACTAGACCAATTAAGATAAGAGGCAGTTAACAGGAAGTGCTTGTTTGACATCCTGTCACGTTAACGAGGACGACCGTAATTGGACTGGTGTATTTAACAGTAGGCGTAAAACGCTGTTGGTTGTCAGCGGTTACATTTTCCCTGAAAAGGAGTTCTTTTCATTTCTGTGGACTTAAGGGATGTTTTTGTCGCCTTTAGTAGCTGAGTGGAAATGTCAAGACTTTTAAGACCCGCTCGCACAGCAAACGAGGCACTAAGGATCGTTACTAATCAAAGTCTTTTCTCTTCCCTTCTGCCTGTGCTGGCATTCAAGACACCGTCGCAGAAGATTAAAAGAACACAGCTGAGCTCCTTTTATTCAGGAGTGTTTCTGCTGGGACAGTCACCTGGGTCTCTCTTCAAAACAGGAATTCAAAAACCAACAGCACCGCCGTAGCGATGGCCTGTGAATCATCTCGGCGGCTTGCAAACAGAAAAACGCTGACCGGCTAAACCTGGAGCCGTTAAGTCCGGCGTAACACTATGCAGGTGCAGGGCTCACGGGGAGCCGCCGTGCATGCTGGACTTCCTGTTTGGTTTGGGGCTCGGCCCCCTTCTTTCAAGCCCCAGGAGGAAGTGAGCTGGCTTGGGTTCTGCTCGGGATCAAACGTGGACCTCGAGCTGGAGAAAGAAAGGAAAAAAAATAAAATGGCTGCCGGTGTTTATTGTAACTGTGGTTGCCTGGAAGTGACTGGCAGAAAGCATGCAGGGTTTGTCTAAATGAACAGAGGCCAGAAGCACAACACAGACACGGAGATGACCGGGAGCACACTCACTGCACCGACACGCCGTCAATGGAGACGCTCACCAACTCCCATACACAGAACCAGAATCTATTCAAAATCCCATTGGAATTAATTCTCCTGTATAAACTCATGTCAACGTTTGAATGTGCATGAATGAGATAATGACACACGGCTTGTGTAAACAGCCGCGCTAAATGTTTGAAAATGCAAGTCACTCATCAGCGGAATTATAGTGCTGAATTGTGTTTCTCTGCTGGCTTTGCGATAACCGGGACATTCTTTAACCTGAGCACCTCCAATTAGAGGATTGGAGAAAGGGGGGGTGGGTAGGTAGGGAGGGAGGGAGGCGGCTGAGCGCTGTTGCTTTGACCCGCCCGTTTTACTCGGAGGTGCACTCGAGAGGCAGAGATGTGGCGGCAGGATATCGCAGAGGAAAAACAGGCTCAGGCTCAGATGGCCAGGGGCTGCCTGCGCCTCTCTATCAATGCAAAACAGACTACTTCCTTGGGCAAAGAGGACAGTTTTTTTTTTTTTTTTTGTGGGCTTACATTAATTTTGAAAGCAGAGGGGAGGCAGAGACAGAGAGAGAGAGAGAGAGAGAGAGAGAGAGAGAGAGAGAGAGAGAGAGAGAGACAGAGAGAGAGAGAGAGAGAGAGAGAGAGAGAGAGAGAGACAGACAGAGGAAAGAAAGGAAAAGAAGAGCGGATGAAAAGAATCTTCAGGATACCGGAAACATCTGGTTTCATATTTGAAAGACCCCCGAAAGGAAATTGCAAATAGACAAAACTCTTATGTTTTGATTTATTTTATTATATGATGGCTGGGTGATGCCAGCCGTGCAGTAGAGGCCCCTGGTCGTAAATACGGGAGCCGAGCTCTGCGACGGGGCATTAGGGATGTCTCCTTACTGTCCCGGGACTGATTGATGCTGCTTCTAATAACGTCCACAACCGCTGCGTTCTGTTCTAAATTACACACAACTGAAGGGCTGTTGTTAATTGGATGAATGGACGCAGGGGAGGGAAGGAGCTTCAGAGGAGAGAGAGGCAGGAACACGAGGACGGAAGAGAATGAGGATGAAGGGAGAAGGAAAGGAGATAAGAAAGAAAAGGAGATGCAGATGAGCGTTATGAGGTCATTCGATGGGTTACTTTAAACCTCTTGTCCATACATGCTCCTTTAGAAAAGTCACTTTCCATTCAGATGATAAGACTTTAGACAGAGGCTGTTAATTTGGGCACATTCCTGGGATGATAATCTAGAAAGCACGCGAGACGCTCCCTGCGGTACGTACAGACGCCGACCTCATGTCGGGCGCCCACAGCTACGCTGACACGTTGAGTTGATGGCTTCATCTCTGTAGAACACGGCGGCGTTGCAGCAACAAGTGGGAACTGCCCAGCTGATGGGCTGCATCTGGGAAGAGCAGCCCCGACGGCATGGCTGCTTCTTTCCGACCCTCGCAGCCATCCATCGCGGTGGTACATTATGTTTTGTTCACTGCCAAAAAAAACAATAAATCTCCCAATGCAACCGCGTAGAGAGCGGCGGCTCCTAATACAGCGCCGAGGCGTAGGATAACCTATGAACCGGCCTCCAACCAAGAACACCAGTAGGTGGATATCAGTCCGAAGAGCAGGCGGGTCACAATCCGTCCTCGCCATGGAGGAGATGAAGCTTTCTTTTCTTAAGAATCTGTTTATTTTACTTATTTTGGGAGAAAAAAAACAAACCAAGCAGCAGATAATGAAAGTTGAGCCGAGTTGAATTATAGCAGACTTAAAGAACAAGAACCTGGCAGGGCTCCAGACCAACTTCTGCATTTGGTTGCACTGGTGAGTCTAACTTTTGTCATCTAGGGGCACCAGCACAGACCTCTACCTATTCTCTCCGTTCCTCACGTCTTCACACAGCATGTGAACGATTGTAAACAGGAATAAAGGCGCTGATAAATGCTCTTTGACGTCTCCCCCCAGATGTTTGGTTTAAGATGTTTGAACCAGCAGTCGGGAGTCCAGGGCTCAGTTTCACACATACGCACAGGGACAGACCTGCTGAATGTCAGGAGCACAGTACATGCACCGTCTGACGCACCGCTGGAAACGAGGGAGACTTTGTGCGACGGCTGCCTGAGCCAACAGATGGGGGGTGGGGGGGTGGGTGAGCCGTGCTCGTCCTCCAGGCCATTCTTCGCCTGCCTTTCCACTTTTTTTCCGAGGAAAGATTTACAGCGGCAGCCTTTGTAAAAAAGCAGCCCGCAACATCTGGATACGCGGGACGCCGAGGCATGGTTGGCGGTGACAGCGGCTAATTTAAAAAGGTAGTAAAAGTGTTAGCTGGGGGAACTGAGGAAGAGTGATGGACAGCTGCATTCCCCCGGCTGACCGGGCTGGGAAGACATCGCGGAGGAGGAAATAAGGCCGGAGGTCTCACCGGGCCAGACTATTCCCCCCCGGCTTCAGATTCATTAGCCGGGGGAACGAGCCGGAGAGAGAGAGAGAGAGAGAGAGAGAGAGAGGTGGAGGGAGAGAGAGAGACAAAGGAAAAGATGAAACAAGACAGGCAGGGAGGAGAGTATTTGAGAGAGAGAGAGGATCAATCAGGAGGCACAACAATAATGGGGGGGGGGGGGGGGGGGGTGACACCCCAATCACACAGAAAATCTCTCTGTAATTCTGTTTGCTTGCTGCACAATGTGAGCGTAATTGCTACGATCATTTGCGGGGCGACGACAAATGTAGCCCCGGATTATTGTTTCCCTCCGACTGATATGAACTCCTGATATGATTCCATTTGTTCCCGCCGTCCACAGAATATGGCGAGCGTCTCCCACGTCTCCCTCTGCCGCCGCCGTGGAATTCATTACCGCGAGAGTCAAAAGACGGTGAATCTAGGATAACAAAGAGAAGAAGAAGAAGAAGAAAAAAAAAAAAATCACATTTTTGGGCCGTACCTGTCCAGAGCATGAATATGCATGAGCCCATATGGACGGTGGGAGGAGAGGTAGGCGACGCGATCCCTGCAGTCGAAAACTTAATATCGAGTTTGACCCATTTTATCTCAGGAATCCATCGGCGGTGAGCGAATAGCGAATACACACCGAGAAGAGAAAAGTTGTTGTTTTTTTTTTAGCCACGAGTGCCGACAGGCTGAAAACACACAGTCGTTTGTTTCAGCCAAGAAGGGTAATGAGACGACCCGTGTCACAAAGAGAGGTCTTCTTTTGTGGGTGTTCTCTTTCATTGAGGGAGTTAATTGCTGAAGAGAATTAATTATAAAATGTTGACTTGACGATTGTACATTGATTACTGTAAATATCCTCCAGAGTTTTGCTCTGCTAATTGAGGAGCATCCAGCCCGGTGCATCTCATTACGTGGGCTACTGTCTTAGCTGCAGCACATCCCTGCCAGCATTGATTTCTTTTTTTTTTTGTGCTTTTTCTTTTGCTTTGATGAACACTAAGATCGCCAAACATCTTAAAATATTGCAATTAGAGATATGAAAGTGATGCACTGGATGGACAAAAGTATGTTCACATAACCGTGTGTTTTATTCCTACTTAAAAATAAGACAAATATCGTCCGTCAGGCTGACAACATGCTGAAGAAGACACCCAACTAAAGTTTGGTGTGGAAGAACTTTCCCAGCCTGCACAGAGCCCTCACCCCATCCAACACCTTTGGGATGAGCCGACTACAAGCCAGCGTTAAAGCTCACTAAAACATGTGCTCGTGGCTGAATGGGACTAAATCCCTGCAGCCGAGTTCCACAAAGTGTGCAGAGAGTCTCTAGAAGAGCAGAGAGGCTGTGACAGCAGCAGAGCAGAGCTCATGGCTTTCAAAGGAGAAACATTCCTGCTGGTGTAGCATACAAACAGAGGACTTTGCATCTGGAGTTGTGTGTGTTGCCACATCACATAAAGCTTCCCTCTGAACCCCCATGATCAGAACGATGACACGTTAACCCTTCAACTGCCGCTGAACGCCCTGCCCGGGTTAACCTTGTAGCGTCACACACATCGAGATAGACAGGCAGACCGAAGCCTTGTAATGAAAAATGACTGGTGAAGGGTGAGACCCCCCCACCCCCCACCCCCCGCCCACACACACACCCCCTTCCACCTCAGAGCAAGAGAGGCAAGAGAGGGGAGGAGAGGCACTGGAACCTCCTTTCTGCACCTATAGTGTACAAACTTTTGAGGAAATACTTGGTTTCCTCTCAGCTTTTCCACAGTGATACATTGCAACTTCTCCCTCCGTCTTCCTCTTTCTTCATCTACCTCTGCGCCTCCCCCCCTCCTCCCACACCCCCCTTTCCCTTTCCCTTTCCCTTTCTTGATTTTCTTTTTACCTTCCTTCTCCCTCCTTCCCCCCTCTTCATCCGACTGGGAGTGCATCTACCTATCCAGGCAGCGGTGCTGGAGGGGTCCCCCAGGGCTGGAGTCCTTTGCTCCCGGCTGTTTGATGTTGAGCCGGCGCCGATGAACCTCAGCCCCCGCCCAGAGTTCGCTCCCCATCATCAAACACCCCGGCTGGGGTGCCGGGCCAAGGCTGTGGCCCTAATCAAACACGGTTCCTCCACGGACCCCCTCGTACACTCCAAATGGGAGAAAAAGACTAATTATCGAGGCAACCTTCAGAATCACTCAGCGGCATCTAACATTGACACAAACTCCTGCTTCTTACCGCGTTGCTGATAGGTGTGTGTCTGGTTCTGTAACGAGGTTGTGTGCCGGTGCTGGAGGGAAAATCCCCCAGCGAATCTAAGATACAAGCAAAGACGTCGTCATTCCGTTTGGTAGATTATCTACGATTGGCTTGCAAAATGCAATACTTCATTTAAACATTTCACTCTCATGTTCCGTGACGCTGGGTTTTAAGGAGTGCTCCAAATCGGGAGGGAGGAATGGGAGGAAGAAGAAGAGAGCGGCAGAGGGAGGCTGAGCCCGTCCTTGGAGAGGAGGCGAGCGCTCGATTTTCTGTTTGCTGCCATTTGTCTTGTGCTGCTAAGAGAGATCAACAGTCCTCGGCACACAGATCAATATTCTCTTAACCCGCACCTAATCTGGCAAGAGTTTCCTCCAATTTCACCTTCCCCGCCGCCCCATCCTCCCCCGCTTTCCCTCCACTTTTATTTTCCCTCTCCTCTTGTTTTCAGCAATCATTTTTGGGCGTCGGCGTGACAGCCATTTTTCATGCTCCTGGTCCGAGCAGGTGACACAGAAGGGAATGATGTATCCTGACGCGAACAGGGAAGGTGTGTGTGTGTGTGTGTGTGTGTGTGTGTGTGTGTGTGTGTGTGTGTGTGTGAGGAGGGAGGGTGATGGATACGATGTGCTGGCGGGACGGCGTATAGCTGCCGTCAGAGGCCCCCTGACGCCGGCGAGATAGACTAGCTGCCTAATCGGCCGCATGACATCGCAAATTCAGCTCCTGCCTCCCCCCCCTCCCTCCTCCCTCCCCTCTCCCCACCGAGCATTCCTCACCCCTTATCGTATCGTCTGTGCGTCTCTGCAACTCCCAGCGCACCGTTTGGAGCTGTTGTTGTCAGAGGTGTCCTGTCGACTAAATGGAGCGCTGTCAATGTGTCTCTTCACTGTGACGGTTATGGGAACAGAGAAGTGTGTGTGTGTGTGTGTGTGTGTGTGTGTGTGTGTGTTACTTGCACTGTATTTGTGTGTGTGTCTGCTAAGGTAAGGCAGAGGAGGTTTTATAGAACACTTATTTCATTCAGGAGAAAGTTTATTCATTAATTGTTTGTTTGATATGTTGAAAAATTAATTAAATTTGCCTGAAGATCATTTTAAAGTCACAGCTTCCCTCTTTGTTCGCAACCGGTTTCATTTATTTTTCTAGTTGTTTTGGCTCTTCTTGATGAGATTCGTATGTGGTCTGCATTCTTCATTTTAACTGTTGGCTGTGTGGCGCTTCAAGTTTCTGTTGCTCCGGTCCATCTACTGGATGGTTGTGGCTGTGAGCACTTCAGTTCCTTTTCACATCGTTTCATATCAACAGTTTTTAGATGTCAAAGTCAGAACATGTTTTCTATTTCTTTCCTGTATCATTTCAGAGCCCCTCTACTGTCTTGGCACTCCTTGAGCCTGTCTGTCTGTCTGTCTGTCTGTCTGTCTGTCTGTCTGTCTGTCTGTCTGTCTGAATGGATGGATGGATGTCTGTCTGGATGGTATTGACCTCATCAGGTTGTTTTCATGACGTACAACCATCCTTCAAATCCTTCCTAACTCAACTTTCCAGTCGGCTTCCTGAACCAAAGCGGTGCGGTTTCTCCCTGTTTTTCCGCTCTGTCCTGCTTTGTCATCACACGAGACAGGTCGGGATAGAAAATCTGCATTTCCTCCACGCTTGAAGGAGGCCTGGACATCCTCTCCTCCCCTTCGACGAGCCGGGGAGTGATTGGCAGGCCGCGAGAACAGAGCCTCTCTTTCATAGCCGCGGCCCGAAGCGGAGGGCTTCTTCCACGGACGCACGGCAGCCCCCCCCCCCCCGGTGCACAGACAAAGCCCGCTAGTGTACGCCGCCTGTACTCAGAGGCCAGTGCCACACACAGACACAGTAACAGGAAGACGGCGGGTTCAGTTACCGCGCGGCTTCTCGAAAAGACGCACAACGTCCGAGGTGCAAAAACAAAAGACGCTCGTCCTCTGCACAAGACAGACGCATGCTGTGGAGTAGGATGCACACATACATGCACACACACACACACACACACACACACACACACACACACACACACACACACACACACACACACACACACACACACACTAGCTGCTTTCTTTGACTTGCTGGCATAACAACACAAGCCAGTCCTGATCCTGGTATACTTTGCCCCACATCACCAGACACGCGCTGCTTACAGGATTATGTCACAAATGAGACGTTTACAGTGTGTGTGTGTGTGTGTGTGTGTGTGTGTGTGTGTGTGTGTGTGTGTGAGAGTGTGTCCAAGGGTGAGAGAGAGGGGGAATGGCCTACAGTAGTATTATGTACATGTATGTGTATATGAGTGTGCCTCACCAGCCATTATTCAACACTAAATTCACACAAAGTAGTCAAAACTGTTGTGTGACGGGGACAGAAAAGTTTGGGAAATAATTTGATGACAGGCGATAAACTCAGCGACTACAACGTTCTTATTACCAATATCATGACTGGCTACCACTGCAGAGACAAGGTCCAAATGATATGAAACTGGAATCAAATGAATCATGAATGAACGATAGCGACGTTCCGACGAGACAAAAACAACGCAGGTGTTTATCCGTCAGTCCGTCAAACATTCCACATTGAAACGTCTGCTGGTTCAGAACAGTCTGCTGTGTCTGAATGGATGCTACTGTACTGTCTAGAGTGGGCCGGTATCCCAGTTGGCAAAATGACTATTCCAGACTGTGGGCCGGCGGTAAGGAGCATACAAATGAAAATAGCTCCGTCTCTCTCAAGCCAAGCATCTGCTAAGCATTTTAATGGGGATCAATGGAAGGGCAGGGACAGGAGATCCAGGGGTTGATTGGCTGGCCGGCCCGGCTCACGCCGCCGCTCTCCACAGCGACTGCACCGCTGTTTACAGCCAACACAAGCTGCTGCACCCTGGCCGCTCTGCACCAGCTGATGTGTATACCAGCGCTCTGTGTGTGTGTGTGTGTGTGTGTGTGTGTGTGTGTGTGTGTGTGTGTGTGTGTGTACTGTAGGGATTTATGTATCAGGAGACTAAGTGACGTGTGTGCATGTAATTATGTGTTAGCATTAACAACATAATAAATGTATCTAGTGTGTGTGTGTGTGCATGTGTTACTGCAACACGTGGGCATGTAGTGTGTAATCATGCGTCCGTGTGCACATGTCAAATGTATGCCTATTTTGTGCAACAAATTGCTCGATGAGTGCATCTTTTCTGTTCGTCTGCATCTGCTTTCAATCTCAAAGTGTATGTTTTTTTAATTGCAGGTTGCATGTGTGCCCTCTTTGCTGACTGACACACACACCCACACCCACACACACACACACACACACACACACACACACCCATCATCAGTGTGCATGGAGAAGCGGCCCAGCAGCAAAGAAACAGTTAAAGTGATGCTTCCTGGCATGCCAAATGAATCAGATTAATATTAGCCAAAGCGAATGTCATCATTGGTACTTCTCCCATCTTCCTCCACCTCTCTATATCACTCCCCTCCCCGTCTCCCCCTCCTCTCTCCCTCCTCCCCCTCCTCTCCCTCCTCTCTCCCTCCTCCCTCCCTCCTCCCCCTCCTCTCCCTCCTCGCTTCGTTTGGGTTTCTGAGTCCTGGGCGGTAATGAGGGAGCGTTATGCAGTGCCATAAACGGAGGGGCTCGCTGTCAGTATGCATAAAGGATGAGACAGAGAAGATGGCGCTGGGGTCAGGGGGGAGAGAGAAGGAGAGAGTCGAGGAGGACAGGATGGAGAGAGAGAGTGTGTGTGTGTGTGTGTGTGTGTGTGTCTCACACACACACACACACACACACACACACACACACACACACACACACACACACACACACACACACACACAGAGTGAGTGAGCACTCAATGGAAGGCAGAGAGCTGGTGACAAATAGGCTCCCCTCTGTGCCCGTCTCACAGGTGCAATGCAGTGTGTGCAGCGCCCCCTACGCTCGGCCTGGAGGAAGTTATAGGAGAAGAGCGGAAAACCCCTCAGTGGGTGCACTAGTGTTCACCTATAATGACATTTGCAAAAAAAACAAAACAGGGAATAAGCCACATAATCTTTAGCCAAACATATATAGCGAGTGGATCTACTCATCTAGGTTAAAGCAGGTTGTGGTCACATGTGGCCATTGTTTCCCCTCAAATTGTAGATCTTCACAAATCCCATGAGCATCGACGCTCCTGACAAGTATCGTCTGTGAAGTCAGAGCCCGATACGTCGTAATCTCGACCCTGCTGTTGATATTTAACACATATGAGCCACACTGCTTAACAACAAGCTCCTTCGTGACGAACACAGACTGTGTTTGTTGAGGCCCAAATACGGGAAGAGTTCATTGTTTGACACATTGGTGTGGTTTCAACAACGTCCCCAGGTCTCCCGGTTAACTTTAAATACCTCTAGCTTTATTGGATAGATTCCACCAAAGAGAATGATCAGATATATCAGTAAATATGAGCTTTTGAAAAGTGACATATAGGTATATGAGGGTAAAAAAAGGCGTAGAATTCAATTAATTGAATACATGAAAGCATAGCTTTTGACTTTGTAGCTTTCACTCTGAGCCAATGCTCTTTCACTGCTAATCGATGTCAGTCTGGAAGAAATCCAGCTCTCTCTCTCTCTCTGTCTCTCTCTCTCTCTCGCTTTCTCTCTCTCTCTCTCTCTCACACTCTCTCTCACACACACACACACACACACCTTTAAAAAAAGCCTTGGATATCATTAGCTGTCATGTTTCACGGTGGGTAACACAACAGTGCATAGGGATACACGGCTCACCGCCGAGTCTACGGGGGAAATGTGTTTGTGTGTGAGCGCGCACACACACACACACACACACACACACACACACACACAACACACACACACACACACACACACACACACACAAACAAGGATGCATGGTGAGTGTGTGAGTGGATTACACCGGGTTCACAGTGTGTACGGGGAAAGCGTGGCAGCAACTTGGCTCCATAATGGGATTTCTCAGTACTCCTACTCTGCTCACACACACACACACACACACACACACACACACACACACACACACACACACACACACACACACACACACACACACACACACACACACACACACACACACACACCTCACCCCCCCAAACAAGCAGGTTAGCAGTAACAAAGCAGAGCACATATCCTATCTTAGCAGTAAGAGGTAAGCTGCAGCAGAGCTCCAGCTCAGTTAAAGACACATATCCCCTCACCTCTCCTTCTCACAAAAGCCAGGGAGGAAGGATGGAGAGAGGGAGAGGGAGTGTGGGGGGGGGGGGGGATCAGCTACATTAGACAGGGATAAGGAACGCTGTGGTAAAGCTGGATGAGGGTGAGGAGAGAAGGAGCTACTGTACACTGCCGACTTATAAAAAGCGCAAATGTGTAAAACGGACTTATGCGTGGAAATGGAAAGGCTTTTATTGCTAAATTTGACTTTTAGAGTGATCGTTTGCAGGATTCCAGTGCGTGTTGACATCGAGCGCTAAGCTTTTTAGCGCCATCGTCCTCCGATCGCGCGTCCGTCAAACAGCAGTGGGCAGTTTAACATCTCAGTATCTGTATCTCCTCTGTCGATGGCGGTAAAGTCCACAATTTAGTCACAAAAACTACCTGGGACCTCAGAGAGTCCCCCGTTAGTGGCAGACCTAATAGGGGAGCTGCAGCTTTATCAGATTCTAATGAAAGCCCTCGGTACCAAAGCGTCTTAGAATATCTAGTAAAATGCATCTTTCACTTGTTCATTAAGATTAATGAAAGAAACGCTCAATGAGAGATTCCCCCACCAGCCCAGCTTCACAGGAATTAGTTCAGCGGCGATGCAGAAAGTAGTCTGAACTATATGCAGTGAGGCGGAGAACAAGGACCTTCATGCATGAGGCTAGTTTGGAACCATGATCTTTCCCAACAGTTCCTAACGGCACACGTCACTGTAGCTGCCATGTGTAGATAAACGAGCATAAACGAGAATCACGATCATTATTGTTTTGATAGAAGTCTGATCACTAGCGTCTGGATTCATCATCGTCAAAGACCGTAGCTTAGACTTTTAAGACCGGGACATTTAGCACTACATTTCCCACAAACCCTGCTGTTTTCTGTTCCTCAGAGGATCTTATTTTGAAAAGACTTTCTCAGGGATAGCTGGACATGCTCTGGGAGAACAGAGGCTTCTTTCTCTCTGCTCCACAAACCACAGAGTAACGCTGTGTACTGATGTCCCCCAAAATGTGTTTTTTTTTTAATTCATTGGGGGTTAAAATTCTCCACGCGACAGCTTCAGATGTCTGGGAATGTGTGTGCGTGTGGACGTTTCATTCCAGCGGAGGAGACGAAGGCGTCTCTGGAATATTCTGCGGCGTGGACCCACCACCCACAGGCCATCCAGGGACAGGGCGTGCTGCTCGCCGTGTTTAGCCAGCTTTAAACCCACACCGTCGGCCCGCAATGTCGCGCTCTGCTCCCAGGTGCGGTGGAGAGCCAGGTGCGTCTCTCCCTCTATGTCTTTCTGAGTGTCCTCCCGTCCACCTGGAGGGAACTCAGCCAAAACTATCGCTGCGAATGGGCCACGGGCCGGAGAGCACAGAAATTACACACACTTTACTCGTCCGGGGCCAAAAGCAAACAAACACCTGAGCATAATGTGAGAATGTGTCTCTGCCTTGCAATTCCACCTGCAGACTGCGCCTCCTTCAGTGCCCCCCCCCCCCCCCCCCCACCCCCACAAGATAGTTTTGTCCTTCGCCCTGCAATTTCTTTCAGCTCGTCTTCCCATCGAATGCTGCCGCATAGAAAGCTTTGTGGGTAAATATTGTGTGGGTGTATGGGTCTGTTTAGATTGCAGGGCCTTTTTTTTTTGGGATGGATCGCTGGTGTCAGCCAAATGCTGCCGGTACAAGAAGTATTGAGAGGTGAGAACTCGGTGTGCAGAGGAGAGGAAGCAGAAAACAAACCAAACACAAGGCGGTTCCCTCCCGTTCAGCCTCTACTCCTCTTCATCTCCCTGCCTCCTACTCTTCACTAATAACTCAAAACCTCTCCTCATTCGGACTTTCTCCTCCCACAGAGCAGAGGAAAAGTAAGCAAGGAAATTCTCCGGGCTCTGCAGTGGCGGGGGGGTGGGAGGGGGGGGGGGGGGAGACAACCGTCCCCCTATCCTTGAGGCTGAAGCGGGCCAAATCAAATAGCAAGTGCTGCACCAGGAAATGGCTAGCCAAACACGTAGGGCCATGGATCCAGGGCTGGCAGAGGGGAAGGACTTCTCCATGCAGTCCCCAGGCGTCCTGCGTGACTATAGAGGCCTTTATGTACTGAAAGGACATCTCCTAAATGGAGTTAACAGGAATCGCTCGCTCTTCATCTATAAAACATGACGTTACCTGTGCTAGAATGTATTGGATCAGCAGCAGGTTTAAAACAGATGAACAGGAGTGAAAGATGAGGACGTCTGCTCCAAACAAGGCCACGGAAATCACTAAAGAAGTGTTGCGTTCAATGAGCAAGAGAAAAGCTAAGATCCTGTCTTCCCCGTGGGCCCAGTATGAGGGACATTGTACTGAAGGTGCTTCACCTCAACACAGACTAACTATTGTGTTGTTGATTTAGCTGCCTCGGTTAATCTGAACGGGACGTCCAGACCCTCCTCCTCTCCGATCCCACCCATCTCTCTCACCTTCCCTCACCTCCGTACATAAGAGAGAGGGGAGCCTCTGTCCAAGATTGTGCTGTTTGCACAGCCGACCGCCGACGAGGGAAGCCAGCGATTACTGCAGCCGCCGTGGACACGCTGGAGGTGGGTGGCAGTCACAGGGAAGCGGAGGTTCGGGTGGGGTAGGTGTGTGCTATCAACGAACCACTGTGCCAGTTGTGGTACTGAATGTTTCCAGTGGAGTTTATAAGTGTTCCAGATCCAGCAAAACCGTATGAATGTGTCTCTTTGCTACAGACTCAACAGGGGACATTTTTCAACGTAATGTCATTGATTTTAATTTGTCTGTTGTTCCATCTTTCGTTGCGATGCATTTCATATTTTATCGTGAAGATAAAGCGAGAGAGCGCCCTGCAGCCAGACCGTGAACGGGGGCCCGGCTATTGATTCCGGGTGCTGTGGGAGAACTCGCGATCAGGAGCGGTGCTCGTCTGTGCAGCGGAGCGGTCGGGACGTGACTGGAGCATTAGTTAGTGGAATTATGTGGATCACGGCTGCAACAGCTAGAGGTGCAAACGCTCACCGGCAGGATTAGATAACGCTATTATCAGTGTGATAGAAAGAAGCATTAGCATGGATAATTCCACGGATTCGGCAGCGGAGAATCGCCATAAAATCATTGCATTATACCCAAAGAGATGAGATCCAGATAGAGAGACTCAAAAGTTGACGGTAAATCTTCGAATTATAAGTCATCACGTTTTCCCGTCTTGTCGGGTAAACAGGTATTTAACAGAGGATGATCAAACACGTAGAAACACGGCAGCGCCAGACAACGCTCTCCCCCTCCATGCATTCCACATTACACGTCCTTAGATGGTGTTTGGTTCGTTCCTATAGGTGTGAGTAGATGCGATATCTACTGGCCACACATGAAGGTGGAGGCTTGTCAAATACCGATGCTTGGTATGCTTCAAACTACGACGCCTCAGGTCCTAAACATGCATGACATCACGCTGCAGGAACACTGCGGCCGTCACCACGGCATTCAAATACACAGACAGATCCTCTTGTACTGCATCTATTCCTTTCCAGTCGATTCAGCCGGACAATTCCTCTCACAGAAAGAACAGGTGGCCGGAATGTTTCCCTTTCCGCACGGCGTTTCTCACTCCTGCAGACTTGTGTGAAGGTGGACTGGTAAACCGTGCTGGTGTGGGAGGTCTGTTCGCACACACACACACACACACACACACACACACACACACACACACACACACACACACACACACACACACACACACACACACACACACACACACACACACACACACACACACACACACACAGCTGCTGCCACAGAGATGTTGCCCGGGTATAAATAGCACGCCACTATTTTGTCTTTACATATTTAGCTGTTGGATATTTTAATGCAAATGAATGTGGTGGGATCGGAGAGGGGTGTTTTTGTTGACTGGAATTAGTGTTGTGAGCGAGCTTTCTTCTCCATTCTTTCCCTTTCTTTCTCTCCTCTCCAAATTACAGCTATTAAGACAAGACTGGTGTGAGCCAAACACGGCGCTCCACTTAATGTGATTTCCCCCGCGCTGAGAAAGGAATAAGAGGCAATGATTCATGGGAGCCCCACAGAAAAGCTGCAGAGACGGGAAGATGTCCACCTCCGACATGTGCCCAACACAAACACTGGGCTGGTTTTAAGTGTGTAATTGCGTGAGTGTGCGATTATTGTGTGTGTGTGTGTGTGTGTGTGTGTGCGGGTGTTTGTATGCGGATGAGCTTAAAATGAACATTATGATTTATGACATCCTGCATTTAAGTCTGGCTAGTCTTCACATTAGCACAACACTAATCTAATGAATAGACTGCCTTAGAAAGAAACATGCAAATGCCCACTGCCTATTTCCAGAAACTGCGGTCCCTCATCTTGATGTGTTTCTGCAACTCCCCCCCCCCCCCCACTCACACACACACACACAACTGAGGAGTAATGTGACAGCAGCACGCCGGCTTTTCTTCAATGTCTACCATGCCAGCTTTCAACACCCGCCATTGGCAGAATTGGGTTTGACAGCTCTCGTCGAGGCCTGGCGATCGGCCGGGCTCCAGGGACGCTGTACGCGAAGAGACGCGTACACCGCCGCAGTCCAGGTACAGGGAAGCAAAGCAGTCGCCGCCGACAACTCGAGAAGGGGTGCGGTCAAGCCGGGCCAAACCCCGGATCTCATTTCATCACACGCAGCTTAACAGCCGTGTTAAGAAGCCCCGCGATAAGGCGAAAGGGGAGGGAGAGCGAGGAGGCCATCTGAAGGAGTCCGGCGCTGAAAAGTGAACGTGTGAGTGCCGACAGCAACACAGACCCTTTGGAGAGACACTTAACACCAGAGCCAGCACACAGTAGATCGGAGATACAGTAACCAGCAGGCAGAGAAAGGCCTTCACTCGACAGCTTTGTCAGATTCACAAGATACTGTTGTGCCGAGGGTGAAATGTAGCGGAGCGCTTTCATGAAAAATGACTGTGATTAGGGAGAGAAAAAGTGGTATTTTTTTAAACAAGTCCACATCGACACACCATGCGGAAGATACCACCGAACGCGAGTCCGACTCCGTGCAGGTTTTGCAGCAGATACGGCGGTTTGAATCCCGGGGCCAAGCAGTCTGGCCCGCCCCATAGATCAAGGCTTAATGTAGCCCGCGGTGCCGGCAGGACGGCCGAGACAAATGACAGTTCACGGAGGTGGGGTCCCTGGGCAGAGCTTGGCCTGGCCCCTGGCTGGAGCCTGCAGGCCAGAGGGCCCGTGCAGGGAGGGAGGGAAGGAGAGGGCGCGGGGCTGGGGGGGGGAGGGGGCTCACTCGCCTCGCTAATGGGTCCCCAGACTACCAGGCTTGACCTCACAGGCTCAGTGCATTCATTATCAGCTGGTTAGCAGCTAGTGCTAGCGCGGCTAGCTCTGGCTAGTTAACGGCGGTTAGAGGTTAAAGCTTAAAGACCTCTGTTAGATTTCATTACTGCTGCTGCTGTTTGAGACAATGCACACTGCAGGAGCAACAAGGTATTAGGAACATGGACAATGCATGCAAATAGAGAAATAGTTTGATTGGACCTCATTGACGGTCCAAATATTCTCCAAATGAACACAACACGATCCCAAAGACACCAACCTTTGAGGCGCATGCGTCTGCAACTGTGCACATGTAAGATGTCTCCATTATGGAACGTTGCAGCCATCAGAAGACGCGAGTCGTCGCTTCTGAGGATTGTACTCGGTGGAAACGTCATAGAGCTTCAATGAGACGCTGGGACCAGCTACAGAATACAAGTGACACTGCCGGACGATGAACAGCTTTGAAGCCGTTGTAAATAAACGAGGTAAACCCTGGATAAACCTGACCGGTTTCCTCCTTTAGGACCACACTCTACAATACTGGCCTTTACATGTTATGGAGAAAAACGCTGCTATTCCTGACCACTCCCGTCTCGCTCCGCCTCCTCTCATCAGAGCAAAGCAGACGTGCAGCCATGGCGCCGCAGACCACAGGAGTCCATTCCCAGCGAGTGCACAACTCGGCCGAAATAACCTCCTGGAAGTCTCCTCATCTCTACGCCGCTATCATTTTGCTCCAAAGATGTCCGCCCGCCCCGCAGCAGCAACCCACAGCGCCTGTGAACTCTGCATATATTATCTCTCCTCCCTCCATAGGGCGCCGTTGCTTTATGCGGGGGAAACTGGCCCCATTTATCAGCATCCTCCGTATCCCCCCCCCCCCCCCCCCACGGCCTGGCAAGGCACCTGCTGCTAGCCTAACTAAAGCCTGGCCGCGGCCTTATCGCTGCTGCAGATCACAAGGCGCAGGGATGTAGATTGGCTGAATCTTCACCTCAAACAAACAAACAAACACAGAGAGCTCGTCCTTTTTTTTTGCCTCCCATCAGATTTGCCCACATCTGAAGGTGAATGGGGCGCAGCAAGTTTAAGGAATGGATTAGGGGCTTTTGAAAACCGCGTTAACTGGGGCACGGGGCGTCTGGCGCGCTCTCCCCTCGGTGTTGGGCCTAATGATTTCTAATGCCGCTAAACATTACGGCGCCGTGAAAGCCCCGCTTTCCACTGGGGACGCGGCCGCAAATCTGCCATCGCATGTTCCCTTTGTTGATTTTTGTGAGACAACAACACGGCGACGCTTATCTCCATTACAGACCGGCACCGCGGGGAGCTTTCCCAAAGCCTTTCACCCAACGCCTTATTAGCAGCTATTCCCTTCTGTCTCCCTCATCCTCCAACTGGGAGCAGATAGAAGGAGAGAGAGAGAGCTTTATCCCAGCGCCTCTTCTTCCGCTCCGCCACAAACCCTCGCCATGTCTATTCACACGCCACTGGGCCTGGATGGCCCCACTTCTCCGTCTCCTCTCCCTTCCTCTTCTTTCACAGTCTTAGCCCTGAATCACACTAAGAAGACGGGGGACAAAACAGGAAAGCATTTCCAGTTATTTATAAGCCCATTCAAAGGGCTGGCTGTTAATTTCAGAGCCTGTAAGAAGATGAGGCTCTTTTGTGCTCGTTTGTATTGTGGAAAGCAAAAACAGGGATAATGTCGTCAACACCGATAGCTTCACATTAGTGACTCAATGATACGCCATTGGCGTGAAGTGGCACATTATTGCAAAGGTTAAGTTTCCCGCTACAGCTTAAGAGATAAACGTTGTGCACGGTGTCGTCCAGGACTTTTTTATTTAAGGGGAAACAGATGAGATGTGAGATGAATTCTAATGCGAGGGCGTTCCTTAAGGGGCTGATCTCGTGGTCTTCATCCCAGCTCTCTTTTCTCCTCCTCTTTCTGCTCCATCATCTGTGTGTGTGTGTGTGTGTGTGTGTGTGTGTGTGTGTGTGTGTGTGTGTGTGTGTGTGTGTGACTCATGCTCTTGCAATGACGATAAGGATCTGCGTTTTTTTTCTTTTTGGGTTCCTCCCCAGAAGAATCCATTCCTGCAGCCCTCAGCTGGTCCCCCCTGTTTGTTTAGCGTGTGTTTATTTGTTTCTCTGTAGTCCTGGGATTAATTATCATAACCATATGCCTGGCTAATACATCTCTCTCCAAGCCAATAGCGTGGCAGCCTGCTACTTCTCCATTTTAATTACAGCTAACATCGTTAGCCTGATTTTGTTTTGCCGTTTCCTGCTTTTTTCTGAATTCATAATTCAAAATACCGTCAGAAAATGTGGGGCTGGAATAATTAAGTCACTGCAACGGGAAAAAAAAATTCACACATCTGACACTGGAACGGCATAAATTCAAAAAAGAAGCCTTCGTTAGCTTTTGGCAAAAACAGTCCGATCCCGATCCGACTGAAGATTTCATTTGACTTCCTAGACGCCGGAATTGATCAACTTTCACACCTGAGACCAACGCACCGCTCCCCTCAGGTGTGAACACGTTGATTTCGTGCTCGAGGTTTGACGGTGAGGCTCGGGAAGCGCTGCTAATGTATCTGGGAAGAAGAAGCGGTGTCGTGGGTTCAGCGCCGCCTCGTATTTTACCAGCTTGGCTGAGGGCCAGACAAGTTTTGTCTGGGTGTGGTGGAGGGGACGAGGGGGGGGGGGGGAGATAATGACTGCTGAGTCAATCAGCGCAAGACGAGATGGTGTTAGGTCAAAGTCACGGTGTGTGTGTGTGTGGGGGGGGGTACATAAAAGATAAAAGGGAGGGGGCGGTCATGCTGCTCCTCCTTCACACCGACGTGGTGACGTAGCGCTGCGAGGTGTTGCAGTGCTTGTGATGACACCTAGCACACCGTATCACAGTGAATCTCACATCTCCGGGCTTCGGCGTGGCCCGGTTCTCTGCGTGGTGCGTAGGATTAAGCATTCGGCTCCGTTTCCCCGGTAATGACACGCTCGCTCCCTCTGTTTTCACCAGGCCTTATTTCAATAAGAAATCATCCATTATTTAGCTCCCAACCTCTCTGCCCTGTTCGCCTCCCTCCCTCCCTCCCTCCCTCCCTCCCTCGCTGCCAGCCTCCCCTCGGATCGGGGGCACCCCGCTGATTCTCACTTCAAGGACGAACGTGGCGGAGAGGAGAGGAGTCGACCCAGTCACCAGACAAGAGAGGGAAGGAGACAAAGTAAGGAGAGAGAGAGCGCGCACACGCAGCTCTCAGAAGAAATGTGTGACCCAAATATACATTGCTTTGTACTCTGGTTCAAAGTTTCCTGTCCTCTCCACCAAACATTCAAGGAGAAGGGGAAAAACACAACAATGAATAAATCATACGGCAACTGAAACCTACTGTAGTGCTGTTCCTGAAGAGGAAGGGAGAGAGAGAGAGACAAAGACGCAGAGACGGCGCCGAGGAGAGCGAGAGACTTAAAGCGAGTTGAAAGTGAAACGGAGAGAGCAAACACCTCTTTGGTCTTTTGATGGCGCTCTCTTATGGAACATGGTATTTCTTGATTCACTCTTAAATCCATCATCAGTCAAGCTAATAACTCGACGTAAGTGCTCGCTGTGAAGCGATAGATCACATGCACCCGGCGCCGTCCCCCGTGAGCACTCAAATTACGGGAGCCAAACAGTTGGAGAGCCTATTAACCGACTCCAGACTTTGATTCAAAGTGCCGATTTTATTGCTAGAACGTCTCAAATTAACAGATTACGTTTGATATGGTGGGGCCGCGCATATTTAGTTGAAACAGTGCAAAAGGAAAGCTTGTTAAAAGTGAGACAGTGTGGATTCTTTCAGAAGATGCACGTTTAATCGTTCTCCAACATATGAAGCTGAAGAGGTGTTCAGTCCGGGCCTGCAGACGACATTTCATCACTTCTGTACATTTGTATTCAAACACAGAACTCCAGCAATGTCCCATAAACACAAAGTCATGACCCGAGTGTCTCTGCAGGTATGCTGTGTCTCCACACACACACACACTTCTCTCCCGTGTGGATTTGCAGCTGCCACGCAGTCTATGACAATATTAGCCAGCTGCGGTAGTTCCCGATGGCCCCGTGTTGCACGACATACATCAGATTCAGCGCGACGGCTCTGAAGCACTGGGAGACCCACCAGAGGAGCTGTCAGAAGCCGGGCCGGGCCGGATCCCACTTAGCGGATCCCGTCCCCGTCTCAAATCTCTAACGGCAGGCAGCGACTCCAAATGAAGGCCATCTTCAGAGCCCACGGTGCGCTGTGACACAAGAAGCCATCGCTCCGTCTATCACAGGAGAAAGCTGCTAATGATGATGTTTTTCTTCAAGTGCACAAACATCCAGTCCGGTGAGGTTTCTGTGTGTGTGTGTGTGTGTGTGTGTGTGTGTGTGTGTGTGTGTGTGTGTGTGTGCTTGACAGAAACGTCTTCCTGCATTACACTTTTGCGGCGGCGAGATGTAATAATTCCCCTTGAAAACTGGGGCTAGACGCACGCTTCCTAATGATGGAATCTTTTGATGTTTAAATTAGGATATCACACGCGAGGAGCTATCCTCTCAGGGCCGCACCTTCTTATGACAAGATTAGCAGCAAAGCAAAGCCATTACTGTGGTTTATTTCTGCCCCAGCCAACTCCCAGACACAGGCACAGAGGTAGGCAGCCATCCAGAGAGAGAGAGAGATGCTGGGGGAGGGAGGGAGGGAGGGAGGGAGGGAGGGAGGTGTAGTCAAAAATGAGAAGAGGTGATACAATAAATAGCAAGGCAGAACCCAGAAAATAAGAAAACGAGGGAACAAACTAATGGGGTACACACTCTTTATAGATCCCATCCAAACCACTTATTTATAGATCATCTGTGAAGCACATATAAACCTCTGCTTCATATGTCTGTCAGCCTGTCACGATGTCAGCCATGTCAACTTTTACATATTTTGCTGTCTCTGCTGTCAACACACTGTACGGCGATGAGAATTAATAACGCCGTGACGCTGACAAGCGCCGAGACGGACCGACCGGTAGCAGCGTTCTACTGACTCGGCCGACTGTCCCACGAGAGCCCAGATAGCCGCTGAGTGCGTTTTACGGGACAAGAAAGGGAAACTGACAATAATCACATTTTATAAAAAGACATGAAACAACACCGCGGAGCATTGTTTTCCAAAAGGCCTGGGTTTGGATAGCTGCTACCTGGATATACAGCGACAGAACACCTGGTTGCTCATCAGTATGCATGGTGATGCTGGTATTTCACCGTCCACAGCAGCAGGACACAGTTGGTCTGCACTTGCTGGGGACAACAAATCAGCCACATATGAGCCAAATCCCGTCCTTTACAAAAACAAAGTGGCTCCTTGAGTTACAGCGGTTCCTTTATCTGGAGCGACTGACGTCGTATCGTTGCCTTAAACCCATTCAAAGCCCTCTGTGGTGATTAACGGTTCACACCGCGGACAGCTCCTGGTGCTGAAATGAGATTCAACGGGACTCGCCAGATGACAAGCAGATTAAGAATAAAGCACAATGTTATTTTACCATAAACTCCCCACAGACACAAACGGCAGCGGGATTAGATTATTAGCAACAGTTGCACAGCAAAGACACAGAAGCTGAAGACAAACAAACAGTCCTCGTCTGCAAACCCGTTTCTATTATTTACTAGAGATTCAGAGCATAAACTCATGTTCACAATGTTTACTGAGGGAATACATCAAGAGAGAAGTAGAGTCACTTTAGACTAGACTTCTATACGACCAGAGGAGTCGCCCCCTGGTGGACACTAGAGAGAATGCAGCTTTAACACATGAAGCTCCGACTTCACAGCAATAATGGCAGCATATAACAGGTCTCACACACACACACACACACACACACACACACACACACACACACACACACACACACACACACACACACACACACACACACACACACACACACACCAAGGTTGGTGTTCTATGAAACAGGGGACATTACCTGGGCTTTCATGGCGGAGAGTGGCTGCCGGGTAGGTAGAGCACTGAGAGCCCTCCACCACTCCGCTCTGTCTCTCTCCTCGGTTGGGGGAGAGAGCTCAGGCAGCCGTTAGGACAATAAAGAGAGGGCCGGCGATGGCGGGTCCCCTCTGAGGCCCTTTCCACGCTCTCAGGTTGAGTCACAAGGGCCCACTTCATCGCCGTTATCCAGGGATGGGAAATACATAGCTTCTCTTTAAAACTCTGACCCGGCCTTTTAGTCCGGTGCGCTAGGGGGCCGATTATCCTCACTCACCCTTTTAAAAAAGTCATACGAACACACACACACACACTCACATAGAGATATAAGCGCATTAGAGAGTGAGAGAGTGGCACACACACACACACACACACACACACACACACACACACACACACACACACACACACACACACACACACACACACACACACACACACACACACACACACACACACACACACACACACTAGATACATCCGCCAAGAGGCTCGTATTTGCAGAGGCTACAGCCCCGACTCAGGGACAGATCTATATTTAAGAGGGGATGCAGCGAGCGTTTAACCTTGCAGCTGAGGTGACTCTGAGTGAGTCACGGAGGTGTGGGAGCTGCTTTTGTGGGTGCCGGCGAGCTCTTTTCTGCTGTATGTTCTCTCTGCCAGTGAGTCAGTGAGCCGAGAACTAAGGGACGGCTTTGCCGAGTCTTCTTTTTGAAGATGACATTGGAGCCTTGTATCTCCTCCCAGTCGGAGAGCCGGTCCTCTCAAGGTCTGAGCCTCTCTGCGACAGGTGAACCAGACCGGCGGAATTCAGAATTCAAGCGGAGAGAAACAAACAGGCGACTCATCAAAGTCGGGCTTCTGCGTTTGTGTTTTCCCGGTTCGCCCCCCAGCTATGTTTACTCATTAGCTGGCCGCGTCCAGCACCTCGCCGGATGAAAGACGAAGCCGAGGACAGATAATGAAAGACAATGCAGTTAACGGCAACAAACGGCGCGCACAAAGCCCCGCCGGGAGCCCGGTCCCCTGGTCCTCGGCGCTGGAACGGGTGGAGTCTGCTCTGTGCTCGTCTTTACCACACTGTGAATCAGACTTTCAGATGGGATCAGCTGGGCGGTTTGGGGGAGACCAACTGTTTCTGCAGGTTTGTGTCAATGTAGGTGGTTTGTCCTGATTGCAGACAAAAACATGACTTTGTTTTGCAGACTTTATGCATACGTTGGTGTGTCCTTTATCACAGTTTTCCTAAAATTAGACTTTAAAAATGTCAATACATCGCCTTGCTTACAGTGTAACAACACTGTACAGTAAAGCTAATATGTATAGTATTCTGTATTCTCATATTACGCTGAGTGTGCACCATTCACTCGCCTCTTTTGTCTTTTACCTGCTGTTCTTAGGTTTCTGCTGCTTGGGACTCTTTTGAAAAAGCCTTTTATTTGAGCATTTTAAGCATAAGAAAATATATGCATGGGCAAGACAAGCTAGCATCTGCTGTGCTGAGAAAT
The DNA here is from genome assembly GCF_023349555.1 of Cebidichthys violaceus. Taxonomy (NCBI): domain Eukaryota; kingdom Metazoa; phylum Chordata; class Actinopteri; order Perciformes; family Stichaeidae; genus Cebidichthys; species Cebidichthys violaceus. The sequence continues at coordinate 7,820,874 of NW_027176417.1, read as the reverse complement.
ACTGTAAGTACTCTGTTTACAAGCGCGTTTTATTCGCCGGAGACAGCGGGCCTGCAGGGTGACGGAACAGCACTGAACACAGTTCTTCTTGTACTGCTGGCTCGCTCCTGCTTCTGTTATTAAGTCCACAGCCATGCCAAGCGCTTGTGCACAATCCTCTGTTGTTTTGGGTGCGCAGCGCTAGGTAGCGTTAGCATCACCCCGGCAGCCGAGCCGAGGATAAAGCGTGTGTTTCAAGTGGAGGAATGCCAGTCAGCCAGAATCCCTCTTTTCCCTGCAGCATCTCCGGCATCTAATCCATGACCACAGACGTCCCCCTCATTACCGCCAAATTACATGCAAATTTCCCCAAATAAATGAGTTTTAAGTACTTGACAACCTGTCAGCCTTCGAATATTGAAACGTCCTGACGGCTAGATAAACAATCAACAATAATCACTCTATGCAAATTTGATATTTCCTGCACAATTACGGGAGGAAAAAACACCCACTATAAATAACTGGACACACAAAGGCATCTGGCATTTGTTCAGGTTTTGAACAGATACGGATGCAAATGAAAGATTCTTTAGGATGTAATTGATTCAAACGTCGCTGCGCCTCCACTGCCTCCTTTTATTGTTCTTTTTTCTCCTCCTGGCACTTGTTTTTTTTCTCCCCGTCTCTTTATCTCGCCGCTTTCAATATACACAGATAATGGCTGATGTAAATGAGTGAATGAGAGAAAGGGGAATAGAGAGAGAGGATGTGAATCACCCTCTTCCTCGGCTTCTTCTTTTCTCTTTTCAAGTGCACGCCGCCGCTCTAGAACAGAGATGTGTGCAAAATAACGGGCTCTTGTGAAGTGGATTGGAAATAACGGTGGAAGTGAATGCGGGCTGTGGAAACGGCGAAGCTCTGTCCGTCGCTTGTGAAGGAGATTACTGAGCGCCTCCCTCGCACCCGTTCCTCCACAACACCCAGAGATTAAGACCGACAAGAACACATCAAGTCGTTTCAGGACCAGCAGATCTCTCACTCTCGTCTCTCTCGCCTGGGCCTTTCTTTTGAAAACACTCCCAATCTTGCCTTTCTATTTGTCTTCTTTCATCTCTTCATTTGTCCGTCTTCTGTCCACACTCAGAGGCCTGGGAGGCTCGTCTAGAAGGTGTAATGTGTGCCGAGTCTGACCCCGGTGACCACCAACCTCCAGGATCAGGACATCCATTAGTGGGAGCCAACGGCTTCATCCCTGCCCAGCGCCGACACCTCCCGCTGGGCCTCTCCATCTCCGACCCCCCCCCCCCTTTCCAGACGGCCTTGAATCGCAACTCTCTGCGCTTCAGGTTCACGTCTTTATCGCTGTGAAACACTCCCAGTGTCAGGGGAGACTGCTGTGACTGACATCCAGAATAAAGGGGCGTGTCTACAGTTATAGGTTGAGGTGATTCTGGTCATTTCAATGTGACTTATCATCCGATCTCTCCTAGAGGTTTTATTTTAATTTTAATGTGAGTATTTAAAGCAGCGTTCAAAATAAATAAGTATTTTCCAAAGTACTATTCAAACAGTCCCCTTATGTCCAAATTAATTTTGTTTCAAATCAAATGTCAAAGTGTCTTAGTACCTGAGTGGAGCTTGAACGCTGGTATCGGGTCGGTATGACCCGATTTGTTCACCTACACCTTTCGTACTGTCAACACATCATGTTGTTCCAGTGCGAGGTTTCTCGATGTTCTCTAGACTCACATGGTTTTCTCTGTACGGTGAGATTTTAAACATTTCTTCACAGAGCCGGAGCTTTCGGGGCTCATGGTCATCTGGTGCCTTAAGGCAGATTCGCTTCATCCACTGGAGGTAATCCAGCCATGACAGCTGCTGAGGTTGCCCTGGTTACCTTAAAGCACCGCAGCGCTCAGATATTTATTTTTACATTGTCCTGTTGGGGAACAGAAGAAGAGGATCTCTCCGCCGAGACGCCGCCGGGAGACGAGGAGCGCTCAGATGTGAGAGGGGAAGGGCTGCATCTGATAGGACCTTTGAAAAGTGCCGTGGTGGACACCTGAGACGACGGGGGGACGGGGGGGAACGGGCGGACAGTCGTGGCGGCGGCGTTGACGAGCGGCGCCGTTATCAATCACAGGCTGCTCTATTAATTTCATCAAGGCCCCGGTGCCTGCTGACATTAAATGACACGCCGGTTGGTCCGACGGCGTCCCTGAGGTGGCGACGCGGCCGGCCGCCGCTTTTGAAATGCAAATCAGGCTTTAACCTTAAACAGAGCCGCCCGGCCGAAATTATCTCTCTGCCTTCGAGTCAGGTGCTCCCCTCCCTCCCTCCCCCCTTTCTTTTTTTTCTCCCTCCCCCCCCGTTCTTCCACCAAGTTGACCCCTGGGGTACCGGGGATGGAGAGAGCATCTTTAGAAGAAGCGACAGATAAAGGCAAAGGTGGAGGAGGTCGGGAGAGAAAGAGGGGGAGGGGGAAAGGAGCGGCAGTGCTGACACCGGCATTCTGTACTGATGAAGGGGCAGAGGAGAGCCACCGCCAAGCCCGGGGATGAAGACGTCTCAAGGACAAGGAAACGTGGGGAGGAGGATGGAGAAGGGTGGGGGGGGGGGGGGGGGGGGGGGGGGGGCATCTACTCCCTAGGATGACCACACACAACCCGCCAGTCCGTCCGACTACCCAAAACCGTCTACCTCAGAGTAAAACTCCACCTGAAATCAGTACGCAATCCAATGCCTTTGGCCTCTGGTTTAAAGAAACGCCCTTCAGAGGAGCCGCGCCGTCAGAGCTGTCAATATTGTGAAGCGTTAGCGTGGGCCCAGACGAGGAAGGATTGGTTACCAATGTGCAAGGAGCTGCCATTGTTCGCGGAAAGGCTTTTTCCTCCTCTTTCTTCTTTATCTGAGCAGACTGAACACATTAATTTTAATTGAGACATCAGACGAGAGTGAAACAGAGAGCGCTGCCTGGACAGGCGGCAGATACATGACGGAAAGAGAAAAAAAAACATTCAGACGGTGACTAAAAAAAAAAAAAAGAGGGAGAGGAAGCGGGGGGGTGAAGAAAGGAGGTCCCCGCGGCAACACAAACAAACATATGATAAACACATGAGAGCTATCTCTCTCTTTATCTTTCTGCCTCCTCCGTTTCATTCCTCCGTCTCCTTCCTCTCCTCTGGTGTCTTTAAAGAACAAAGCAACGCTAAGCAAACTCCTTCAGCACACGAGTTCTCCACACATCGCCTACATCTCAATGACGGCACGGCGGCCGCAAAACAGCATTTTGTACAGTCGATGCAAATCGAGATCCATATGACTCAGCGAGCGTTACTGTAGCTCGGGGATTTGATGTATCCATGTCACTGCACTGTCATTACAAACGCTTCAATGTGCAGCTAAACTTTTTGAGAGTATCGTGTTTATAAAGACACCCTCGAGACCCCGACACTAAAACGTCTCATTGAATCCTTAAAACAAGTGAAATCTGACACCGGAGTCACACTATTTCATCCAGTTTTATACAATTTAAAGACTTGAATATGCCAATATTTCAGAGATACGAGTGCGTTTTAGAAAAAGCGTGCAAAAGCTTGCTGTCCGCATGTTTGAATGCATGCATGTATCTGTGTGTGTGCTTCCACGCATGCACGTGTATGTACAGCACACACCCGGTACGTGCACACACACACACACACACACACACACACACACACACACACACACACACACACACACACACTATGTATGTGTGTGTGTGTGTGTGTGTGTAGGAGTCAGGGGAAAGAGGCGAAGGAGCCGGAGACACGAGGGGCTAAGCCCGGGATGTTAAGCACGGGGAGACACCTGGCGCAGGAACTTAAGTGCTTCCACCAAGTACCATCAACCCGAGATTAAAAGCGTCGAGGGGGAATAGCGGGAGGAGAGGGATGCAGAGTGAGCAGGAGAGAAGGGGGAGGGAGTGATCACGCATATGACAATGTCGGGGGAAGAAAAAAATCAAGAGAGGAGGAGAGGGGGAGGGGGGGGTATCTGAAGGCAACAGGATGAAGGTAAAGATGCAGTTTGTGCTGTACAGTTACACACACCGGACATGAAAACACACACATGCAGCACAGAGCAGACACAGGTAGAAACCCACATTCGTTGCTGCTTGACAGATAATAACAGGGTGTTGTTTCCCTCCAGCAGACAACATGATGATTGGTGACATATGGACTGCACAGAGAGGGGGGGGGGCAGTAAACACCACACTGTATACAACCGTCCTGGCTGGTAATTGCATATCGCTGTTGCCACATAGAAACTAAAAGTATTAAACATTTTTTTAGACGTATATCAAAAAGGTTTCCCCAACTGCCGGCTGCTTCACCTCACAACGCTGAAACACAACGATCGGCGTAATTGGAGTTACGAGGTTTTCCTCCACAAGTCCCCCGCCTGAAACCGCATACCCTGATTACCAGACAATCCGTCCTCAGATGTCTCTGTTCAGAGACTAGTCTGTCAAGGGCCTACTGATTACTGTGCACAAATACCAGGCTAATATTCTCTGTCGATGGCAAACAACAGGATGTGTGCACTGCAATCTATGGCTGGGTTCTGTGTGTGTGTGTGTGTGTGTGTGTGTGTGTGTGTGTGTGTGCTTTCTGCTCCAACTCGTCTTCAGAAATCTGTGTTTTGATTGCAGAAAGTAACTGCGTGTACGCCTCTTTAAAAAGACGTCCATGCTCTCTCTCTTCCCCATTTGCTGCCACTCCTGCGAATGGTTATTATTATCGTCATCAGCGGAGAACGGTGAAATCAGGGCCCTGACAAGCAATCTCTAACTCAATCTCACCCACCACCACTGCAAGAAAGATCCAGCACGGCAATCATTGCATCCAGCACTGGGTAACAGATTCATGATTTTCTTCAAAACGAGCAGGAAACCTGCCTACAAAGTGAGCAAAGGTCACTTTAATGTAAATGTTTAAATGATGTATTATCAAGAAAGCACAAATATCTTGATAACAACATGACAATCTGCTTTTTTTCACGATATCATTGAACATTATTGCCCTAAAACTGCCAATTTTTCTCCTAAAATAAAGAAATAATAAAATTTTCAGTGGTAAGAACAAAACTATTTACTCAATTTCTCACTCGATTAAAGAAAAATGTGATTTGAAGACCGATCGTGTGACTAAGCGGCTTGTTGGAACTGGTATTTTTTGCAGAGTATCTCCCTCTCCATCCAGTCAGTGCACTTGTCTGCATCCTACAGTCGTGTTGACAAGAGGAGGCTTACAACTGGCACACACAAGACCCACTACAGGCTTAATAGCGTTTCAAGTGTTTTCTCCGGGACTCGTGTTGAATCTCCCAACTGAATAACGAGCCGGCGGAGACGGGAAGGGGCTGAAGGAGCGGAGATGGCAGCCAGTTGGAATGTACTGCACAAAAAAAAAAAAAATCAGATGATCAGCTTCTACAAATGCTTGTCTGACTGAGGTCAGCGTTAGCGATGCTGCTGTTGGTCATCAGGAGGAATTGACTCAGTATTATTATATTCAAGGAGGAAATGAAATGGCAAATTAGATGACCCTGGGGTCCACAATAACTCCATTCAGAGGCCGGTGAGTCATGAGTGCAGATTCCTCTGTCTGGCAGTGAGTCAGGTAGATAGCCTGGCTGTCTTCAGGACATAGGAGAAGAGCTGAAGTTAAGCTATTTTTGCAGCTTAGCATCAATAATCCAACCTACAATTCTCCTCTCGTTCTGAACCCAGAGCAGGGATGAAAGATTTAGACTTTCACCCTTAGTCCCTGCTCTCTCTCTCTCTCTCTCTCTCTCTCTCTCTCTCTCTCTCTCTCTCTCTCTCTCTCTCTCTCTCTCTCTCTCTCTCTCTCTCTCTCTCTCTCTCTCTCTCTCTCTCTCTCTCTCTCTCTCTCTCTCTCGTTATCCTTCACCCCGTGACTCAGAACAGGAAAAGATCTTGTGATGATTATTTCACGAGTGTGCTGATATCATCTTCGCGGGTTCTCTTGCTTCTTCTCATCTAGGAAGAGGTTTACAAAGCACTGGACAGGAAGCTGCTTTGTCTCTCCAGGGCATCCTCACCGTGAAGCCTATTGAACAACTATTAGTAGCCTTTCAATATGGAAAACAGTGTTGTATCATCTGCATAGAAGGCAATAAAATGACGCAAGCGTTTGTTTGCAACCCTTAAAAGCATCGTCCATACTTCCTGTGTTTAAAGCCCTCCACTAACATCACAATAAACCTAATTTATTGTGAAGCATCTTCACGAAGTGATGTTTTGGTAACAACTACAGCTGTTCTGTTATTAGTTGACTGCCCTAAATGAACACGGAGCAACTGGGCTCCTGCTGTAACAAATCACTGGCAAATTTAGAAAATTAAAAGCAGAGGCTGTAAAACAGACAAAAGGTTAAAAGAATGAGAGAAATTAAACATATAAAACTCATTTAGTCCTTGCAAGAACCTCCTCCCACTGATCCTTCTGTACTCCGAGCTCATTTGGCAGCTCGCGTTGCCCCTCGACTGGCATCCAAAGGCTTTGGTGTAGTCGGCAGACGCCAGGCGAGCGCCGTGGTAACCTGTGTTTGAGAAGTCTGTGAGCTGCCCTCTCTACATCCCCTCTCTCTTTTCCTATCCTTTTGTGTCTGTCCGTCTCTCTCTCTCTGCCCGTTAATGAGCCATGCAGGACCGCCATCATTCTGTGTAGTCATGTAGAGAGTCAGAGAGGGGGGAGAAAAGGGGGACGGAAGGAGCTGGGAAGACAGAAAACGGGTGAGACACTGAGAGAAGAGAGTGGGGACATGATGTTTTCCCTCACCTCCTCCCTAATCAGGCCCGTCTCCCTACCAAACACCACACGGCAATTAGATCTGACAGTACTCCGACTCCCACAATCCCACCAGGATTCAAACACTCAAATCAACACAAGGGGGGGGGGGGGGGGAGATGCCTGAAAGCCGACACAACTTCAAGAAAACAGAGCTCCTGGTAGCAGAGAGAAGCAAGCGCTGAGGTAAACCTCTCAAAACTATAAAGACAGAGAATAAGAAACAGGAACATTTTGGCCAGATGTTTTCTGGGAAAGTGGTCATGACTGTGTGGGGCGTGTGCACCGGCAGTCTGCAGTCCCCAGAGGACGCCTTTGGAATGGTGGGATGATAACAAATACAGTTGAGCTCGCTTGCATGAACAGTGAGCTAATTGGGATAATTAGTTTGTTACCTCGCTCGTTATTGCATTTTAATGTGGATTCCAAACGATCGGGAGCATGTTTGTTATGTTTATGTGTGCCTCTATGTCGCTTCATGCATGTAGACATGTATATTATACACATTATATATTTATAGAAGCTGCCTTATTTACAGTGGCTTGCATTGAGCGAGGAGGTAGAGTTACAGGAACTTACTCAAACACACAGTAACTCTTATGGAAAACAAAATGCTCACAGAATAGAACGGCATTAATCTGTGGGTGTTTTGAACGTATTCCAACAGTTATTTTGTAGAACAATTTGCATTTTTGGAAGCCGGATTCCCCCCCCCCATCCGTGGTGAAATATCTAAATCTACTCCGGTTAATGATTTTATACATTTTCCAGCGTGCCTTTTCGACAACTTCCAGAGAATGGACGTAGACTTGTTGCTGTCAGCCGGGGGGGTTAAATGTGTAGGCGGGGGAGAGCGATAGCGATGCACATTTTTCCAGGCGCTGCACTGTCAAAATGCAACATGTGCTGTGGCTGGATTTAATTATGGCCGGCTGACGGTGAGACCGGTAACTCTTCCTCCTCTATGATGAATTAGTGCCTTTATAATAGTTAAACATCACTGGGAAACGGCCAAAGGTGCCCTTGCTCTTTCATACTAAAGGGAAATTTGATCTAAATCTAACGATGTTTTTGATATTTGAAAGAATAATCCATGGTAGATGTCTCAATGTGACATTGTCTGTGTTTCAGGGCGTATTGTTGCTGTAAAGTACACCTTGACCGCACAACGTTGCGGTCGCAGGACAGTTTTCTGTAACGTATACGCTGCCTTTCCATGCGCGTGTGTGTGTGTGTGTGCTACACGTCTGATGGAGAACAGGGGAGAGCCTGTGTCCAGCCGATGACAGCTCCCTATCTCCCCTCTTCAAGAAGCCATTTCAACCGCACACATCAAAAGCCAACTCTCTAGAGCAAAGCGCGGCAATAATTCCAGATAAATCGTTCCCTCGCGGAGCCACTTGATGCGTTCAAACGCACCCGTGACCTTCAGCTCTGCCTCTTTCTACATCATATAGCCCGGGAATATAAAAGCTTATTAGCTCAGAACATTGTTGATACGTTTGTTCGAAGGCAATGCACTAATGAGGCGTTGCAGGATGCGAGCAGCCGCCGCCGCCGACTATCGTTTTGGAGAAGGTTTTTTTTTTTTGGTTTTTTTTCTCCCCGCGCCAGAGGAGCACAATACGCCGCTAATGGCATCTCATTCGCAAGTGGGCAAATAAAAACGAAAGATGAAGTGCAATATTGCTTTACCATATCAAAGGAAGTGGCATCCACGGCTGTCTACCGGCATGTCGATGGGTGGACTTCTATAGACACGTGATGGACGGTTGGAGAAGCTGCACAGAGGAAGACAGAGACGGTGAATACTCACAGACAATAAACAGAACAAAAAAGTACAAGCAGTACAGACAAGATGACACTGCATTATAATACATGTAGGCATGTTAGCTAAGGAAGGACTTATAGGAACACATTTCAGATGAAAGAGCGCATTACTTTTTCAACTATAGTCACATTTACATCATGGTCTTTGTGCATCTTGCTGACAGAACCAGATACTTACACACACGTGTGTGTTGACACGCTGAGCAGCAGCTCCATTGCAGCAGCTCATCTGCTCAGCAGCAGCTGTAGAAAGAGAGAGGAGAGTTCTCTTACAACCCGAGGATTCCTCAACGTTATCTGTCTGTTTTAGGCGCCGACCGTCACATGCAGCCGAACAAACAGCAGTGTTTGTGGAAGTGTGTCAGACCCACGTTCTCCGCCATATCAAATCAAGCGCTTCCTAAACTGACACAGTCACCCGCCAAGCGAAACATGGAGCTCCGTTCATTTAAATGTCAACGTGCAAGAAAAACTGTCCCTAAAAATTATGAATAATAATAGTCGTGATTATTGTTTTAGCCATAATTGTGCAGCCCTACTTCAATGTGGCGACTAAAGTCAGAATAAGACCACAGCATGATAAAACACAGAGAGTTTTTAGAAGTGTTCCCTCCACTTGCTGCTGTCTGATCATCAGCTGATCCCGCCTCCTATTTCTGTGCCGGCAGGTGACAGGCAGCCCAGCGGCACGGTGTAATGAGGTGCAGTGGACGCCCCCCCCCCCCCTTCTGTTTGTTTATCAGCTCAGCGCTCACACCCCTCGCTCAATTTAGCGCCGGCCAGAGACGATCTGGTCTACTGATAGCTTGGAGTCTCACACCGACGACTACTTCCTCACATCTGCTTGACTTTTACGCGACTGTGAGCCGTGTAGACGGACACTGCGTAGTGACTTGTTGTTCGGTCCAGAGATGTACAGGTCTCTGTAATGGACACGTTCTCAACCTAAGTGCGATATGCTAATCAACACTTTACCTACTTGTCAGAAAACAGAGAAGGAGGGGACCTCGCTTCCTGGGACCAACATGCTCGTTTTCATGACCAGAGGGGATTCACTCCCGGTGTTACAGTGTTGTCTGATCACAAGCCTACATTTTTTATTTCTCCCATCATACGTGCCACCACATATGGAGCGGTATCCGCGGCAATCTCTCGTTCATTACTCTCATTTCTCTCCGTGCGTCTTTTTTTTTTGTAGATTCACATCCATGCTGGAATCCCCCAGAGGACCGGAGCCTTCGCCTCTCGTCGGGAGACTCTCACTCGAGGGCCCGCCTCAGAGGGGGAAACATTTTAGACTTTGTTCTGGTGTTGAGCTCTCTGAGGGGGGGGGGGGGGACGTCTGAAAAGGCCCTCGTAATTAGAGGAGGGAGTGAGAGGTAAAGACAGATCCTGTAAATCAAGTCAGCATCACTTTTCACTGCCACGTATCGACGCCAGCACCCCGGAAACAAGACTGGTATCTGATTTCTGTTTGTAGTCCGAGTCGTATCGACCAATTGCGTTTGAGCAGGAGCAATAGCGGGTTGCATGATGGGAAGTGTAGGCTCCAGTGCTTTTGGACCCGACCCTACCCCTTTAAAACGGTGGAATAACTTTGGTCATTTACATTTTTATGCCTCGTCCTTCCCAAACATCAAGTCCACGAGACGCCGCCGCCGTGCATTCTTTCAGGATCAATACCCAGAAGACACAGCGATTCCTCCGGCACATCCCGGCTCCTGTACCTCCACGGCTTGTATTTCCAGTCGACTCAATTGATTGTGTTGTGGAATACACAAGGCGTTTGGAGCCGAGTGGAGGACAGAGACACACTTACTGAATTTTAAGATTCACTGATCAATATTCTTATATTAACAAGAGTTGGTCGTGGGGAGTTATTACCTGCAGTGTGCACTGTGACTGTTTTGGTTTTACAACCCACAACCTCATTGTTCATGCAACAGGCTGCTGCTTTCAGACAAACAGCCACGAGCTTCTGAGCATCAATCAACAGAAACACACAGTTAGCCGCTAGCTGTTAGCGGCGCGCTAATGTTACAGGGTCCCAGGAATGGTACCACAGCAACAAAATGAATATCCTGTAGGACACGGGTAACGTTCGGCAGAAATGAGGACAAGAGGCAGTCGGTTCTTTCTCCAGAGTACGTCTCGTTCTTTACTTCAAAACAACATTCAATGTAACACCACTATGTGCGATCACCTGTGCACAAGTGATTCAGGGCAACTGTAAAGATACAGTGCAATTTACAGCAAACTGTATTTATAACAAGCTATATTAAACTGTCTGAAAATAGATTTGACCTGGACACTTATGATGGACCTGCACATCACACAGATACAAAACAATGTCACTAAAGAGCGTTTAAACAGCAGCATGTTCAGCTTTAAGCTCTATTAACTGTCATTAACCATTAACTAATGTGCAATTCTGTCTTTACCCCTGTTCTGAGACTCAAGGCACTTGTTCTGAACTAAAATTACTCACATTGTACACACGCGTTTTTAACTCATCTTCAGTGTAGTAACCAAAACTCTCAATCTACAACATTCATTTTTCCTACATACACAAGGTAACATTTCATATTAACTGACTGTTCAAAATATACTTGTTCACAAGGCACTGAAACATATTAACACTTTCTGTAACTAACAGCGGTGTGAGAGCCCAAATAATTACTGTGTGAATGTAGATCACGTTAGCGACATCCCTGCAAGACAATACTCAGGTAAAAACAACCTGTTTTAGCGCGGCAAGCAGCTAGCTTACCTGCTAAAGCTAACGGCTCGAGACCGTCGCGGATTTCTAAGCTACATATTTACACTTTCACAATAACGTCACAAAGCCGTACACAATGAGCGCGCACATACAGTCTTGTTTCCCAAGAGTGAACATTGGCCGTTTTCACCAGTACTAACCTGTAGGACACAGGTGACGTTCGGCAGAAATGAGGACAAGAGGCCGTCGGTTCTTTCTCCAGAGTACCTCTGAGGATCGCGCGGGAGTCACACCCTATAGTAACCTGCGCGCAACTGCTCCGGTGTCAACAGTTCCTCCTGAGGCGCTGCAATGCTTAACTGTCCTTTTGTACGGTCCATATGTTCTAATTACATTTAATAATTCAATAACATGTTAACATATTAAATCATTCAAAATAAACTGACAAATTAAATCATAAATGAACATCAATGTGGTCACATGTTTGGGTGTGCCACACTAAGCAGTCAAAAAGACACATTTCCTCCAGGAGATAAAAAAAAGATTCAAGTAAAGACAATTTCTTCTTATTAATGGAAACACAAAGAACATCGAATGGAAGATAAAAAAGGACAGCTGTTCGCTAACGCGTTAGCCATGTCTACTGTATACAGCGATAATATGTCAGTGTTTGTTTTGCTGCCCCCAAGTGGCCAAAAACAAATAACTACTTCTTTAAAGGAGGGTCTTGCCGACTGATACTCGTCTGACTCAGGTTTTAAATGACGGGTCACGTCTAGATGGTCACCCACACTTTACAAAAATCATAATTCATTTCACATTATCTTGTGGCAAACTGCAGTAACACACATGCATGCTCACGCCCTCACACCTCAGAGACACCCTTCTCCATCCCAGCTAAAACACACCTGCTCTCTCACACACACACACACACACACACACACACACACACACACACACACACACCTTGTATTGTCTTCAGCTATGCTCAATTATTAATGGATAAACAAAGAGCCGTGAACTGTGATGGGCTGTCGGCAGATATTTTCCCCTCTCATATCTTGGGGGCCCAGGAAACATACACAAGAGCTGAGACTGTAAACAGGGAGGAGAAGCTTAAGGTCAAACTCACTCAACGCTCTCACACACACACACACACACACACACACACACACACATGCATGTATTCACGAACAGATACAAACAAACTGAAGATCTGCAAGGAGTACAGATTGCCTAAAAATGTCAGGGGGAACTGCATGTGTGTGTGTGTGTGTGTGTGTGTGTGTGCTGAGGAAAGTGTGTGTCTCAGAGAAGTGGAGCAGATAGCTCATTTCCTCTACTGAGACGGTTAGCTGACTTCTCCTTCTCAGGAGGTTGGCTAGCCATGTGAAGAGAGAGTGTGTGTGTGTGTGTGTGTGTGTGTGTGTGTGTGTGTGTGTGTGTGTGTGTGTGTTGGAGACAGCAGACTCTCCTGAGTAAGTGAGGATGATGTAAGAACAGTTCATTGCGAACACAACTGCTCTTTCAGGTAAATAACACAGATATTTGCAGGAAATACAAATTTAAATAGGTAACAAATGCGCGGTGGAAGTGAATTCCTCCGCCCCGGTTCTGTGTTTATGTTTGTGGTTGTTCCGTCAGTTTGCAGGAAATGCTGCTCTGTTGATATCACCACGTCTCTGCATTAACTGGGAAGTGACTCAAATGAGCCATGATGTCATTCCGTCCTCTCTGTCAGCAATATGGTGTCTGCTTCAGCCGGCTGTCTCTCGGTGAGTCTGTCCGTCTGTCTGGCCCTCCTTCTGTTTCCGTCCGTTTCAAGTGATCACATCTGTGTGTTTTGACAGCAGCATCATTTGTTGTAATTATGAAGTCGTCATAGTGAGGATGCAGGTGTGGATGTGCCGGTTTGGGTTGTTTTTGTTGTTTAAACGGACGTTTAAGCAGGAATCAGACGTTGTGTTTTCTTCAGGACATCATGCCGTGTCCACGTTTAGAGAGGAGGAGCAGGAAGTGTTCATACTAAAGCACGGCGGTGTATCAGGGCCTGTGGTACTAAATACAGAGACGGAGGATGGAGGGAAGAGTCAGAACAAATAAAAAATATTCTCTGAGATCATGAAGTCACAAATACACGAGAAAGACAGTGTTGTTTTTGGGCAAGGAACCACATTTGTGCCACGACACTGCAGCAACAGGAGCCTGCCGAGTGCAGAATACATCACCTGTAGTAGTATTTATTCATGTCCATAGGAGGACACAGAAAGACGAAAAACGTCACTTAAGGAGCAACGCAATTCAGATGTATGACTTCATAATCTCAGAGGATATTCAAATTCTCCTAAATTTACCAATTTAAGTTTTTCGTAAATTCACAACCATTAATCTGGATCATTCTAATACGCCGTCATAATAAACAGCTCAAACTCATAATATCCCAGATAAACTCTCTAATTTGCATTTATCGAAATTGCTGTTGATCAATATTCCGCCTATTGACAAATCAAACGCACATTAAAAGATGTATTGAGCTGAAGCTCAGGGACCAACAGGAGCAGCTGATGAGCACGTCTCCACCACCCAGCCCACTCTCACACACACACACACACACACACACACACACACGGAAAGAAAAACACCGCAGTATGTTCCTCTCAGCTGTGCACACACAAATCCATCAAACTGTGGCGTACATCTCCGACTTGTTAAGGTACCATTTGTCAGCTGCTCCTGGAGTGGCTGTGTGACTCCGCCACTAATTGCCACTGGTGCTAAATTTAGTCGGGGAGATACGAGTCCTTTTGATCAGCAGCACTGAAAAAGGGAAGAAAATGTGCTCAGCCTCGCAGGCAAGTTTACCCGCCGCTCCCCGCCTCTCCCCCATCTCCTCCTCACTGGGGAATAGGTGAACTATTCCATATGTCAGCCTTGTCAATCAGCAGCAGAAATATGGGAAGTGCTCTCTCTCTCTCCCCCTCTCTCTCCCCCTCTCTCTCCCCCTCCCTCTCTCCAAAGATCCTGGGTAGATGTTGTTCGTCTCTCGGAGAATGCCGCCCCTGCTCCGGTGTGTGTTTATTTATTTCCATGTCATCATGGGTGGTTTAGAATCAAGACAAGAAGGGAATATTAATCAAAACAACCTCAGCTAGGAATTTTAATTGTAACGTTAATCAATCATTGTAAATGAGACGCTCAGAGTAAACTCGCTGCTCCAGCGGTGTTTAGGAAAGTGTGCGTCAGGCTGGACTGAAACAGGAATCCTTCTTTTTGTATATCAGAAAACATCTCATGCTGAAGCTCTCCTAATCAAACAGAAGATGAAAGATGATTTTTCCACACCCTGAAGTGTAATATAAAAACTTTTAACCTCCTTCTTCCAGGAGCTTCTATCTGTCTTAGTCACACATAAAATACACAACTGCAGACGGCGAGCACGCCGGGCTCAGCCAGCGCAGAGAGCTCACCTTGACGCCAATACGTCAGCATCTCATCAGCTGTGCCGGGTGACGGAAAGCGAAGCCGTCGGCTCTCTGATTGATGGCGCCGCTATCAAGACTTTGATCGTAACTCACAAACTTTATCCGTTTGAGTTTTCGCCTGCAATCAAGGTGATGTCAGATCAACTTTATCTTCTGCGTTCCGCGCGAGCGTCACCGATAAATATCATGTTTTGATCTGTTTAAGTGACGCGGTGCCATCCAGAAGGCTCTTATTTTAATTAATACATTGTTCATAATCCAGCCGAATGGCTAAATAAAGGGCTTTGTGGGGAAATTGATCTCCTTGAAAAGCACATCCATAAAGGACACAAATCACACTAAAAGCACAAGACACATCAAGGCCAAGGTTGATTTTAAATGTGTGCATTGTTTATTTCCTTACTGCACTTGTTGTTTGTCCCTTTTTTAATATTTTAGATTGATATGAATGTTCTAATCATTGCTGGGATGAGATGGCTGACGCTGTGTACTGAAGTATCACATACCAGGACATGAATATAAAGACACGGCGTTTTTCTGTGACATGTTACCTTTAGTTGGTGTTTCCTACTTTCCACAGGACGTCCCGGTCAGCTCAGGGTGGGACAGACGAGCGCTGTAACAGAAGACAGACAGCAGCGGGTCAGAAAGGTAGAGTAGGAGACACTTGGTGACACAGTGAATGTTTGCAGTAAGTTAAACTTGATTCAAAACAAGATGCACAAACCACAACACCCCCTGGACTCCCCCATGGATTCCAGTTGTAAAAAGAGTTCACATTTGTGTCGAAGAAACACCAACATGGAACTCGGCACATATTCACTTTGCCTGCTCGAGCACCGAAGGATTGATTACAGCAGATCCATCAAAAAGACCTGGCTGGAGTTTGGGTGAATGGCCCTAAACACCGACAAAAAAACCGTCACATCATCCATCCTGATCTCCACGGAAAGAAGACAAACACACCGCCAAACAACTAATTGGATGCAGACACGCAAAAGGCACCAACAACAGCTGTGTGTTCAGCGCAGCCCAGCATCTCTCCGGCACACCCACGCACCCACAAACACACACACACAACACACACACACACACACACCCACAGACGGGGGAGGGTGCCGGATGAGACATCGAGAGCGATGATATCACAAATCACAGGGACAATCAAGACCGTGTCATCTCTGAGCCGGCGTGCGGACTTCTCGGTGAACAGGCTGTTAACGACGAGCGGGGATGATGGAGATGGCTTCCTGAAGGACCGCCTGTTGTACGCCGTCAGACACTCCGGCCCACAACTCCGTGACAAATGTTGCGTGTTGATGAGACGCAACAATAAGCGTGTGATTTCTTTTCTGTGTCACTTTAACTTGCGGTGCCGTGAAACGCGTAAAGGAAGTTTTGACGAGCTGTCGGTGCGCGGTATGGTAATACAGAACCAGATATGGACATTGAAAACAAGACACAATGTGTTTATGCATTTGTTTAGCATGAAAGAGCCGCCTCTGTGTGAGGGCTTTTACCATACATGTGACAAAATGGACACCATGTGATCCGTCAAAGTTTTGAAGTAACAAAGGCGGCACACTACAGTGAAAACTGAATGTCCAGCCCAATGAAGCCCAGAATACGGCCTTCACTTCAAATACAGGATTCAGCTTTGAACCTATGGTGTGTGTGTGTGTGTGTGTGTGTGTGTGGTGTGTGTGTGTGTGTCTCTTTACATCTACCTCTTTGAGACAGACAAAGAAAAAGCAGCTGTGTGTGAGAGGATCTCTGCATTAACCTTGCTGCTGGCTACACACCCCCCCCCCCCCCCCCCCCCCCCCACACACACACACACACGACACATTTCAGTTCATCCTAGGCACCGGGCCACCACCGCTGCCCTCTTCCTCTCCCTCTTCCTCGCCGCGTAAAGCGCTGCACTTAACCTCGTCCCTGCCGCCTCCCACCCCGGGACCCTCTGACAGCTCACAGGCAGGCCGCCTTCAAAAGACACAGCGCATCAAACAGACAAGTGCACCAACAACACACACACACACACACACACCACACACACACACACACACACACAACACACACGCTACTTCTTTTTAACCTTTATTTATCCAAGGAAAAGTCAAAGGTGAACTTTCCTCCAGCAAAGCCCTGCTTTGAGTTCACACCTGCAAGCCTCCCAGCCCCCCTTTGGACCCCCTTCATGTTCCAAAATGTGTCCACTTGCAAGACATTCTACTGAACAGCCGTGACTCACATAACAACACGAGGAAGGAAAAGCACCGAACTATGGAACGTGCACTGAAACGTATACAAGCATGAGTGTGATTGTTCTCTGTGGATCATTTCATTCCTCTGTGAGAAGTCAGACGTTAGTCCTTTGGAGGGAAGTGGAGCCAACCAGCGCCGGTGATGGGGAACGTCACCGATACGGGACGTTAGGGTTACATTAAAGAGTCACAGCTATGTTGAGGGATCTTTATTGTCCTGAAACTGAAAGAAAACTCTTTCTTTTAATCAACAAAAGTATTGTTCAAATAAAGAGAAATCCAGTACTATACAACACAAAACCTGTACCTGTATTGATTACCTCTACACGGGCACTCAATCTATTGCTGTACATCACTGCAGTGGGGGTGATGTAACACTTTGAGGGACCCAGAAATCCTCCACTGACGAAACCCTCCGAGAAGCTAGAAATCCTCCGCCGCCTGCTATCGTGCTTGTGGATCTACCTTGGCTGTCTGTTCTCATCAGCCGCAGCCCCGCCGGGCTCCACTGCAGGGAGGCAGAGGCCTAACTCCCCCCGTCACCGTGAAATAACTGACACCATCCGGGGCCGGGGGCCGGGGGCCGGGGGCCGGGGGCCGGTTTGAGGAAATAGCCCAGGTTGCAAAGGCGAAGGGGGGGTGTGGGGAATACCTCTCCGACTTGTCACAAAAAAATGTTTAACTGTGAGTGAAGGCAGCATTGTTTGCTCGGTGGGTGTGTGTGTGTGTGTGTGTGTGTGTGTGTGTGTGTGTGTGTGTGTGTGTGTTATCTATGCATCTCACACCCAGGACTACCGGTGGAGGCCTCGCTCTGCTCACAGGGGAGAGGGATGTGGGTATGTTACGGTCACCCGGGGCCCCGCAAACCCCAGACTGGAACCGTACTGGGAGCAAGTGTACAAAGGCCTCCATCCTCATCAACACGACATACCTCCGCCAGACAGAACAAATTACACAGCCAGCACCCCCCCCCCCACTCCCACCACCCCCCAAAAACAAGCTCGCATTACCTCACAGCCAGACTACCGCGTCTGCACACTCTCTCAGCGGAACAGTGCTTCTGTGGGGGACGTAAAGGGGGAAGCGAGGGCCTGATTACTCGTTTGGGTCTATTTGTTTTAATCTGCCGGCCGTACGTTATCAAAGAATCTAAAGAGGCCCGGCTCTCGCCACCTCCTATCCCCCAAAACCCTTCACCAGAATCGGACCGATTCATCCGCTCAGCACTGATGGATGGACGGCCGCTGTTTGTATTCCGCCTCTGGCTCCAGGAGAGGAAACTCCCCCGCGCCCCGGCACAGAGCGGGCTTTGAGCGCCGGTGCTCACTGCTGTGGCTCTGGACAAGGTTTTCAGTTCGCCATGAATGTTCCCCTACAAACAAGAATGATGAACAGTGCAATAAGTGGAGTAATTAGGTCTAGATACTCTCAGAGCAGAGCAAAACAAATGGAGAAATGAATAAAAGTTGAGGTCCAAGGTTTGTTTGAATCCTTATGAATCCATTGGTAACAAGCGTCATCATGTCAACGTTACCGCTGCGTTTCAAAAATAAATAGGTCAATAAAGTTATTTGGGTTTTGCTTAATTAATATCCCGACCAAATTTTTACGGCAATCCATGCGATGCTCGTTAGATATCTCACCGCCGTGGTTAAGAAGTTCACCCGACTCCGCAATGCAAAACACAATAGAGTGAAATAATTTATCCTTAATTGTAAAAAGGAGCCATAAAGTAGGACAGTCGAGGCGTGTTTTTGTTGTTGACATGTTTTTCCGTTGCTTCAATCGGATGTTGATACCAGTTAAAAATATGTGTATTGAAAGGAAAATGTTTTGTCTTTTTAAAGATGAATTGAATAAATAAGTTTTTTAAATGAATAATCAGCAGAAAAGACGGCAGATAACAAAGTAAGGATTTCAAAGTGCTGCTTTGGTTGTATTTGAAGCATCAGGCATCAGTTCATTTGCAGTTAATTACGTTTCCGTCCGATGAATCTGATACAGTAACTGTTTTCCTCCCATCTTCTCACTCTTACATCTTCAGCTTATTGATGGTCTGTTGGTGTTAAAAATATATCCCGCTCTAACAAAATAACACCTTTTTCAATCTTCCAAACACAAGCTGCAGCAGAAACACCGTACATCTGTACGGCAGATTGTCCCGGTGCCAGGTGTGAAGCAACGTTCATTAAAAGTGACAAATACCTGATTTGTAA
>NW_027176417.1:7744598-7801428 GCF_023349555.1 Cebidichthys violaceus | reverse complement strand
GTATTACGTGCTATTTCATCAACTACTCCACATGTATTTAAGCACGTTGATTATCTGTGCGGTGGAAACGTGGATGTTCTCCCTATTCTAATGGTTTTGCACTCAGCCGATCACGTTCTTCAGAGGAGGTCTGTGTGTTCCGACCTTGAGAGTCACAGCAGCCCACGGATCGCGCTCCCCTTTGATACGCCGAATCAAAAGATCCCCGCTCGGCAACTGAAGGCTGTTGTGTTGCTCTGGCGCTTGTTGTTTCTCCCCGTGTCCGTGTTTAAAAAAAAGGAAATTGTCCGTGACGTTCGTTGGCGCCGCTCGCATGAAAGAAAGGAAGATGATCAACCTCTCTCACCTTGGGGGTTGATTTTAAAGGGATCGCTACAAGGTCGTTTGACATGCCGCACTGTGGCTCAAGAAATAGTGAGGAGAAAGCATTTCAATAATAAGTAAACATCTCCCTCCTTCCACCTCCGTTGGGTTTGCAATATCGCTGCTCTTGAGTTCGCTGGACTCTGAAGACTCATACTGTACGTATGAAACCACTTAGCAAAGACCGAGTAAGGAAAGGAAGCCGGATGGGAGAGGAAGATAAAGGATGGCTAAATTCAGACCACATGGCTGTACAAGTGGAGTCACCAGAGGCTAATTCTAGTCACGGTAGGAAACCGGTCCAGTGTTTCATGCAGATGCCGTTGTTCATACTTATCCTCACAGAGACGGTTGTGAAGTTTCACTGGGAAAGCTCATTGCGGTCTACAAATGTCCAAAATTAAGATCATCTTCAGCTCACCAGAGTGGAGGATCCCAAGGTTTCTCTTTGCATCCTCATTTTCCACCTCAGCAGATGTTAGCGACTAGCTGGAATTAGCACACACACTAACCCTAGCCAGCTTTTAATTAATTTTACACAGACAGTAGTGCAGTGACCCCGTGAAAAAGGACGAGGCACACAAGACTAATCAGCCTGAACCCCATGACATCACTCCTGGACCTGCCAAGGCAGCCAAAACAAGGGGAGCCTAGGTAGTTTACTGCGGATACAAAGCGCCAATTTATCACTATAAGCAAATGCTAACCTAGGAGTGTTGCCCCCGGCAGAATTAATTGGCCCTCTCCCTGTCTGTGAAGTGTCTGGCCTTGTTTAAAAAGACAGGCGGCCCCAGAGACCCCCGCTCTCAACGCGCTGCTCTGAGGAGCTGCGCCGCTATTGGCTGATTGATAGCCATGGAAACCCCTGCTCTGCATAACCAGGAAGTGCTGGGAAGCGATTGGATGCTCGGACCTGAGGCGAGCGGATGTTGTCAAGAAGAGCGGCGCTGGGATTGTCGCCGTTCTTCTTTTCTTTAAACTTGGAATCATTTGGTCTTTGAAATGTTACTCTTTTGTCGAATGAAAAGGGAGATCAGCTGATCACTCTCTCCTCTCAAAGCTCACTATAAGCCCTCACACAAAAGGCGTGCAGGGAGCGCCACGTTAATGGAGCTCCTGGTCACTGGCAGGTGACCCCTGCCAAAAACGCCATCCACACGTCACGCTCCAGGGTGCTCAACCTCACCGGCAGGAAACACCGCAACTCCACTGTTTCTTTACACGGGGGACGACGGGTCTTTAGCGTGTCTTGAATGCTGCCGCTTGAGCCGATAGACGGCGGGGGGGGGGGGGGGGGGGGATGCTAAAAACACTACGGCTCCGTCGACCCAACTTTCTAGTGCATTAGCCGGAGAGCTGGAGATTGAAGGCTCCTACTGTAGGCTGAGAGGGGGGACAAAAAAGGAGAGACAACAGAGCTCTCCCCCTCTTCTTCCTCCCCCTTACCCCACCACCCACTCTCTTTATCTGGCCTCTCTCGTTCAGTCGAGAGAGTGCAGCCCTATCTTGCTGGCCCATCCGCGGTGTCTCCTTTCCCTGGCTCCTGTACTTGGGGGAATAATTAATCGGGCTAACAGGTAAGAGATACCAAGACGTGGCATAAGAGCAGCTTTCAGAGCTTTGTGTGTGTGGGGTTTCCACGCTGAAATGGATCCTGCTCGCCACTCAGGGCCCTTTTCACCGGAGGAGCCGTTGAGGAGGGTAGGCAGCTGCGAGCGGATCTCACCGGGCAGCTATAGCAACGCCCCCCCCCCCCCCCCTTTTCCCTCCTTCACCAACTTCTCCTCTTCTTCCTCCATCCCCCTCGAACCCCACATCCTTTACTTGTGTTCCCTGAAACGAGGCTCATGCACGCACACAGGCGGCTCCAGGCGTCGAAGCGAACTGGAGGGCTCTTGGACACTTTCCCTGATCCCTCCAGCATCACCATTACCAGCGTTCACTCAGCGTGACTCACCTCTGCTCACATTGTCACATTGAACACCTTTCTTCCTGCTCTAGTTTGGAGCCTAAAAGTAGCTGCTGTCCTGGCTAACAAAGACTTGCTAAACAAACAGACCTGGATGTGACAGTAGAGTTTGTAAAGCAGCAGGTTTCTGAAGGATCGTTTCCTGGAGGAAGCTTCACTTTCTTCCTGTGGGTGTCGGATGATTGACAGCAAGCAGCACGTAAAGTAATACGTGCACTGATGTGAAAACATCCAAGTCGGTACACTGGAATTGTGATAAAAACAGAAACCTTAATGCCGGATAATACCGAATAGCATCAAGCGGCTTGTTTTAATGTGGGAAGAAGTCCTAATTCTTATTTTATAACCCAAAATCACAAACTCACAGTTACCTCAAGGGATGTGTTCAACATCCCACACCCTCGATCCGTAGACCCTCTGTTTGGATGAGGAAAATCGTTCTAAAAGAAAGAAGAGCAACAGTGGAGGGAACATGGTGAGATGACCGTTTGGACCATCAGGATGGCAAATCAAGGAACGCAGAGGAGCGGTACCGATCTTTAGAAAACACTAGAATTAAAAAAAAGATGCGCTGAATTTAAAAAATTTGATATTTTGAAATTTAAATGAACAAACCCTTCCAAAAACTTTGGTAAAATGCTTGTTGAGAGACCATAGGAGCAAGTTGCTGTACTGCTAGAGTAACAGCACACACACACACACACACACACACACACACACACACACACACACACACACACACACACACACACACACACACACGCACACACACCTCGCTGTCTTCTTCTGCTCTTTCAGAGAAAGCTGCAGCAGTTCAACAGCAGCTGAGTGAGACTCCTGCAAAGGGAAAACTTCACAGCAGTGACACCCTGAAAATAGACTGTGAACTTAAACTCTTAGATACCGAAAATGAACTAAGCGATATATTATTTATAACAGCCAACACACCGCTTAGAGGGGAACGCTGCTCGACTGAGGAGAGAGCTTTGTCCCTAAATGCTGTCTGTGTGCTTCGAAAGAAAGGTAGTCTGTTCCTTTGAGGAGTCAAATAACAGTCAGTTGTCAATTTCTGGGACATTTATGCATCGCTATATCACACAGAACTCCTATTTGGGGAAAGTCCATTGAGAAAATGCACCTGTATCCCCTGAAACACAAGCTCAGGAGCTCTACCGGAGCTCTGACACCATTCATCAGTTTGATATTACAGATTCGGCGGGAAAGCAAACACGTCTTGCTCGATTCTGTCTGCTGATTGCTCACTAATATGAACTGAAACATACCGATGCCTCACTATGTAATATTATTGGAGTCAATCAGTCGTCCTCAGGCTGAGAAAATTATGTCAATTTAGCAGGTGACATTGAAAGTGCATTTCCTCCAAATTGAATATAAAGCTTTCTTTTAGCGCTAGAATTTAATAGCAGGGCTGTAAAGTGAGCGCATGTGACTCCTTTCCTCAGTCTCCCTCCTTCCTCCTTCAAAAAGGTCAGTGGTGTAAAAGTACAGTAGGATGTTTGTCTTTCTGTCGGTCACATCTGAAATACTGGATTGTACTCCCTGCAGAGGACACAGCTGGACCCAGGAAAGGCCAGATCATCGCCGCTGCCGCCGCCGCCGCCACGCTGCCCTCCTCTCCCCGGGCCACCAAAGGGGGAGGTCCGGCCAGGCCGCCACTCAGCTGAGGGCACGCTTGATGTACGACCAAAACCCAATGGGATCGATAGGAGCCCCAGCAGAGAGCCTCCCTCCCTCCTTCAACCTCCCCCGTCCTCTTCTCCTCTCCCATCTTCCTCCGTTTACCCTCCCCTGTCCTCTCTTGCTCTCCTTTACTTTTCCTTTTGTCTTACCTCCCCCTGCTGGCTGCCTCTCTTTTTCCTCCTTCCTCTAAAGACTCTCGTGGGCTTGCTTCAGCATCACCGCCTGAGAAGAGCTTAACATAAGGAAAAAGCCGGCGATGCTGTAATGCACATTTGCATTTGCTGCGTCATGAGTTTGGGAAATGCAGAAATCCCTCGGCACTGTTGCAATTACCATTATTTTTACATTTTACATGGCAAAGGAGCATCAACTGCTACTTAACATCTTGCATATCTGAATGTTGAAAGTGAGGCACTAACGCTGCCACGGGGCCACTAAACGCAGCTACGATCTGCTGTAATTACTGCAGATTAAAGCATCCAAATGACACGCGTTAACAATCAATCAATGATATTGATAACACCTCGTCGCAGATTAAATCAGTCTCGTAACGTCGGCGTCGATGCTTAATCGTCTGAGTCAGGTTCATCAACAACAGTGATTGACAGGCTGGAGAAGAAGGAAGGGAATAATTAGGGGGTTCAGATATTCCTGTAACTGGTACTAGTGATCGCCTTCATCATCAGAATACGACGGCGGTTGAAAGGGATACCGCTGACAAATTCAATTATTGAAAGTAGACGGGCTAATGGTCCGTGGTAATGACTCATTTCATAAGTATTTCTGCCGTATGTTTTAATGAAAGCTTGGATTGTCACTGGTGCTAAAGGGAACGGATGCCTTACACCAATTACTGTGCTGTCACTGCATGTTGCAGCAATAATCGGCCCTCATTCCACGGCCCAGAGACGAGACGTATACACAGTATACACAGTGTACTTAATACACACAGCCTGAACATGTGTATGTTCACAACAACCGCAAACTCACACACACACACACACACACACACACACACACACACACTTTTCTTTCCATTGCGTGGCCCAGCCTGCTTCCCCTTTGTGCAAACACAAAGAAAAGGGATCCTCTCTGTTATTCTTTATTCCTTTGGTCCATTCTTCGCTGGGGCTGGATACGGGGGTCCGGGCACAGCCCTCTGCCCCACCACGCTTCACCATCCTCCGGCATGCGGGGCAGAGGGAGAGGCCTTAAGAGTGTGGAGGTCCGCGGGTCTCAGGAGGAGGAGGAGGAGTGGGTGTGGTGGGGTGGGGATGGGGATGGGGATGGGGATGGGGGAGGCTGACATACATCTGCAGCCCGGTGAGAGAGGCCGGCTCAAAGGCTTTGGGGAGAATGAGAAGGGGGTTGCAAGGGTCAGTGACAAGTGGCACACACAGGGTGGGTGTGCGGGTGAAGTGGGGTGGAACAAGTGCTATAGAGGGGCCAGGGATTGTGTTTTTCCCATGGTCCGCTACCCCCTTTTTCCCCCCTCCGAAGCTTCCCCTCACGGACCCCCACCCAAACCCCCAGAACCAGTCTCTCTCTCTCTCTCTCTCTCTCTCTCTCTCTCTCTCTCTCTCTCTCTCCTGTCAAGAAAGGACCGGGCAGGCTCAGTTTCACTCCACAGGGCCGGTGTGTTTTCAATGAATTGATACAGATGAAGAAGTTCAACACAATGGATGGATTACCTCAGCCAAAATAGAGTGACCCCCCCCCCCCCCCCTTCCCACTGCCTTCCCCCGCCACCCCTCATAACCCCACCCGCCCACCTCGCTTATTCACACAGCCACTGACACGTACTGACACTGGATGACATAGACTAGCCCGCCCCACACACACACACACACACACACACACACACACACGCACACACACACACACACACACACACACACACACACACACACACACGTAAACAAAGTTTCCAAGGCTACACAATATGTTAGAAGCAAAGCATTTTTAATCTAAATATTCAGAAAGTGATGTTTTTTTGGTCAAACCACAAATTGAAGTTCTGCAAGGTGGTCAATTCAGTTTGTTTGTAAAGGTGCATGAAACACTCAGTATTCAAGGCCTGCATCCCAGCTTTGGAGTAACTGCAACATCTCTCTGCACCATGAGTGCATGCGTGTTCTAGCATGGGTTCAAACTTCTCACCTCGGCTGCAGAACCATTGATCTTCCTGGAGGTGAGGCGCAGTACAATCTGTGTTTCTCTTTAATCCATCAACCTGCAGCCACTTCATGAGCACGAGAGACTCTAACACCTGCTGTCACGGGTCTATCTGCACGAGAGGGAAGTCACTCTACATTTCTGAGCATGGTGGGCACGAATAAAAGAGAACACGACTGTACCGACGAATCCGTAGGGAAAGACACAAGTGTGCACGCTGTTTGATTGACAGGTGATCTCTGGGAAGCGCGGCCCGACAAAGACCACATGCCTAAAGCAACAACGCTGTCGAGACTTTAAAACCTCACCACTTAATCAAAACACTTATTGACATGCCGTGTGTGGCTCTCAATACATCCTGGACAAAATGTACCAAGCTGTTCACCACAGGCCCCGCCCTCCGTCCCCGTGGCTGTAGCAGGAGGTGGCGGTCGTTCTTAGCTGTCCAGGCTAATGGCTACGAATGGGCCCTAATGCACGCTCCTCCCGATAAATCACACGCACAGCGCCCTGCTTAGACATTCAGCAGCTTGGCCGACCCACTCTGCTCCATCACACACTCTGAGATTAATGAGCGCACACCCATTTACCTTGCACCGCTGGACAGCGGGGTACACAAAGACACACACAAGGACAAAAAGCACACGCTTAGATGTAGAAGATAAGACTTGTGAGGACTTTTCTATTGACTAAAATGACTCTCTTAAGTCCTGTATTTGTATGTCCTTGTGAGGACATTCAAGCACACACCACTCACATGCAGGCACTCCACCTCAAACCGTCCAGCAAGGTTTTTTGGCAAGACTTGCATTTTGTCTGGGGGACAAAATGTCTCATCACACACATCCAGCGCAGTGCCGGCCGGGCGGAATAACACGCTGACAACAGGGAGACAAGTGTGCGAGTAATAGCGGGAGGCAAGCTGAATGATCAATAGGCTCTATGCATGAGACACAACTCTTCTATTCCCTGGTTTGGGTAAACTTCCTCCCTCGGGAGGCTGCTGCCTTTGATCTTTCATTTAGAGTTATTACAATCAGACGCCGCCGCCGCTAACGTCTCAGGAATCCAATGTGCCGAGCCAAATGTGTTTTCCAAATGTTTATTTTAGCAAGAAATAATGCACTCAACTAACCATATCTTCGGCGTTATCATCATTGCCCAGGCTATTTACAAACTGTATCTATTAATCATTTTTTGAGCATGTAGAGCAATTAAATTAGGCCGGGTCACACTCGAGCAATAATACGATTTTAATTGCGTGGGGCAAGGCTCTAATTCAACTATCTCTGGATCGCTTGGCGAGGGCAAACGAAACACTCATCGGGAGCACAAAGACAGAAAGAAAGAATATCAAGGAGGAAGCAGTTTGGGTTTCACTTTATGTTAAAATAGAATGAAAGAACAAGAGTAACAGAACAAGCAGACATTCTCTATCTTTTCAATCATTCACCTGGGTGTTGCAGTCTGAAAAAAACAAGTGCAATTACAACGGAGCCAGACAATTGGATTATTCTCGTCCTCCGCCCCCGAAACCTCTGACAGAATAAAAAACAAATAACGCTTCAACACAACTCATCTCCAATCACCTTCAAATACAGGTCTGCGATCCCGGGTCAATCCCCTCCGTCTACACCTGGCGAGCAAAACAAACACGCCGCAGTTTGGGAGCACGCAAACACTACAGCAGAAGAGTGTAAGGGGGCGGTGGATGGCGGTGGAGAGGAAACACAGAAAAACAGCCAGAGGAAAAAAAAATGGAACCAACAAAACACAAACTGCTGCGGAGCAATATGAATGTGTACTTGTTGAATCTTTTATCAGGTTTTATCTCCCTCCCCGTGTTATCTATGCAGCAGGTACTGAGCTATGCACCGGGGCTGCGTGGAGCTGATTAGAACAGTGATAGATGGGAGGGTGGATGACCTTAGCTTCCGACTAAACACAAGGTTGGACATTTGTCTCCTCGCTGCATATGCATGCTTTTCGCCCGTTTATGGCAATTTGTCACCATGCACGCGTTGCCATTGAGAAGACACCGTTATAAAACAAAAAAGCAAGGCTAGATTCCCGGGAACAAAAAAATCAAAGCAGGTTATGATGAAGCACTTTCATTCTGATAATTCCAGAGAATGAATAAACGGACGTCCAGGGAGTTCTCCTCATGCTCATCCTTTCCTGTTTTCCTGTTGTAGAAGTGTAATTACGACACACTGGTGCAGAAATTCATCTTAGTAGCAAAACAGGGACAACACATAACGTTGTGTGCGTGCAGCAGAACGCTCGGAGGCCAGCTTCATCCTCAAAACCCGAGCCGTGACCTGCAACCTCCCGCTCTGCACCACCCAGCTCCTCCCGCACGCAACCACACCCGCCGTCAACACGTCGGCCAGACATGCTGATGAATGGCCTGTCGTGCTGTTTGGTGATCAGTGAATTATTTACACTCACATGCCTTCAATAATTCAGGGGCCGCAGTCTTAACAAATTACCGCGCCGCTCCCCAAACCAACAGAGTTCACTCAGCTAGAGCGCCGGCCGCTCAGCCGCTCCCCGACGTGCCCTTGGAATACGATGGTGACATTTTTGCGAGGCGCTAAATCTCGAGCGTGATTCAATACGTTTTTTTGAAAGTGAGACGTGTCTCGGCAAATCAGCCTGAGAGGACCCTCTGTGATGTGTTGCATTGGGAGATTAGATAAGTGTTTCCTGACTGAGGGAGCTGGTGAAGAAGCGCCACTGATTTGTTTGAGAGGTTCGCCGCGATGGTCTCAGCTCTGCTTCTGTGTTTTTATGTTTCTGTGATAAATAAAAGAAGCTGCAGGACGGCCTCGTCAGTGATGAAGCAAACGGTGAAGGCAGTCGTCTGCTTGTTGTGTGCATGCAGTCACAAGGCGTGTGCACGTCTCACTGAGACAGATTCAATGCATACTTTTTGTGTTCCTGGAGGATTAAAAAGCACAAGCGCGAGTATATCTTCCATTAGTACTCCTAACCCAATATGGAACCACCAGAAGACAGAAAAAGAAATGTTTCCAAATTCTGACTGACGAGACGCATCACCTTGAATTTAATTTAGTCTCTTACTGACAACACAGAAAATGAAAGGCATCGTACTCGGTGTGCATGGTTTATGTGTCACACGTAGGACTTAATCAGTATCTTAGTCTATGTTTGACATATCGGAGGCATGAATCTCCCAAAGCAAATGTATACCTTTGATAAATACAGAGATGGGTAATGTATCAGTACACATACACAGGGTAAGCTGGTCAAGTATACACACAATGAGAGATTAGGGCCTCACTAGGCGCTTTCTCCGTTTTCCTAGCCATCAGCTAACACACACACACACACACACACACACACACACACACACAGCGATGACACAGAGGCATACAGAGGCCCCACCAGACACTTCCAGGTCCCTAACGAGGTCGCTAATTAACTCTCCCACTTGCGCTCGCTCGTTTTCATCCGAGGTGCACATTGCTTTTTTTTTTTTTTGACAGGAGAAAATTGCTGGGCAATTAAATCATCTGAAGACGAACACTCCAGCAGCTGGTATTAACGGCTAAATGTTACAGCCATTTTCAAAAAATGCAATTGTGAAGAAACCGTACAGTAAGTGACTGAAATGTGCCGTAATGCTGCCTAATAACCCACAGCTGAGGCTTTATGGCGCCGCACTCATGCTGCACGGCATGTTGGTGGGACGCAAATATTTAGCCTACTAAATTTTCATTATTGACGTCTTGATTATTTTTCCAATAAATGGTTTGTGACAAAACTGTGCCCATCACAATTTTCCAGTTATATGGATTACAATTACACGGTTTAAACCCCGAAGATATTCAATTTACAATTACATAAAACTGAGAAAAGAGCAAATAATTGTCATTTTTGCTTGATTAATAACACAAAGCTGCACTGCACAATATGTCTATATTTAAAATGGATGAAATCAGTTCCCTTCTCTCCGGAGCGCTTCAGACTCTTTCACCCGATTGTTTTGTTTACTGGTCGTCTTCCTCGCTCTCATCAGCTTCACTTCCACAGGCTCTGAACGACCAGCTGCACGCTACCTGCTCGCCACCAAATTACAAAGCTAGCGACTATAGCTGGTGACCAAACTGGAGCATTTAGCCGCCACAGAAACAAACATTTCAGTCAAGAGTTGGTGGAGACCAAAAACAGAGCAAAAAGAGAGAGAATGGAGTCTGGACAGATGGACATAAACATAACTAAACAGTCATGTGTTTGTTGGATGTGAGAACAACCACGCCACTGGATGATAATTTGACCCAGGTCTGTGCACGCACGCACACACACACACACACACACACACACACACACACACACACACACACACACACACACACAGTTTTTTCGGGCTCCACTTCATCTCAGTGCGGCCTCCTGGGTCCCCGGCCTCTTCTGAAACTGATTTTTGTCTCTTATTTTGTTAACCTCGCTCGCAATTAACCCCACGCTGCGAGCCAGCCACACACGGGCCAATAGAGGGCCGCCTACAGTACGTGAGTGCCCAGCCCCGTGTGAATCACAGCATTGTGTCAGCTGTCCTGTAGAGAAAAGAGTGGGGAGAAAGGGGAACGAGACACAGAGAGGGAGAAAGACTGCTGTTTTTTAGGGGGTCCGCTATTCTTAGCGGGGTACCCCCAGGGGCGATGACAGCAGTGGAGGGTTTGTTTCTGTGTCTGTGTGTGCGTGCGGGGAAGGAGGGTGGGGAGGGGGGGGGGGGGGGGTCCCATCCTGACAGGTTCTTTTGTAAGGAGGGGTTCGGGTCGGAGAGGAGGGTGCGAGTAGGTGCAGGGCCGGTTTTGTGGCGCAGCAGCGTCGGCGATGGCGTGAGTCGCCACCGACGGGGGGTCATTGTGCCGACTCCATTCTGCCTCCACACTCTGCTACTGCTCAATGGGAGGATTAGAGAATCCGCCTGAGTCTTAATCTTTGAACTGCACACACACACACACACACACACACACACACACACACACACACACACACACACACACACACACACACACACGCAGCTGAATTGAGTGTGTCAGGGGTCGGGTCCCACGCAGCTTGTGTGTGTGTGTGTGTGTGTGTGTGTTTGGCTAAACGTTAACATCGACGGTTACACTACAGTCTATAGGTCTCATTTGCATTGCTGAGCGCGTCGTAATGATGTCACCGGCACTATGGAGTACACTGTAACGCTTCTTTCTCTAGATCCCTTCGTGCTGCTTTTCTCTCCTCTCATAATGAGAGAAAAAGGTCAGCGTCTGGTGGGGGGGGGGGGGGGGGGGGGCATATTAAGCCAGGAACCTTGGTCTCTTTACAGTTCTCCAAGTTCACCAACTCCAGCAAATGAGCATGTACAACAAGCCAAGGGGCCTTTTATTGCAAATCTAATTCATTTCTCTAGACAACTGTGAAATTTGCCATTGACATTAGTCATTACCCCAAGGCTAACGAAAAGATGATCTCAGTTAATAAATGATCCCTAACAAGGAGCTCTCTCTTTCTCTCTCCCATTGTGTTAATGGCAGGGGCAGCTGTTAACGCCATGCAGTTACAGTGCAGAACAACACAGCTAACACTGACTCTGGCTCCACTTCCCTCTCGGTCCTCCTGCTTTCATTTGGCTGCTGGGTACTCCCCCTTTCCTCATCTCCCTCCTCCTCCTCCTCCTCCTCCTCCTCCCTGCATCATCATCATCACCCTGCCGATCCTGCATTATGCAGTGGCATCATTAGAGCCTCGATTTTTCAGACGCTTCCGGCAACGTTTCTGGATCGCGGCCGCGGCGCTTCCGGGTGCTGGCCGGCTTCAGATTCCGAGACGAAGCTGAACGAGCCCGCCGGGATCAGACGCCAATGACAGCGGCTCTGAGAACGAGACCGAAAGAGAGATCGCAGCGGTCGGGGAGGGGGGGAAAGAAATGGCTAATCATCTGGAAGCGGCTGTGACCCTCCAGCTGGCCCCGGCCATCATTGATACTAAACAATGAGGAAGCTGTTCTAAGCACCGGGGGTAAGGGTCAAGGCAGAGCACGGATCACACAGCAACACAGCAACGCAGCCTCAGCTTTCCACAAGATACGGCACTTCTGAGCGACAAAGAGGAAGGTCACCAACTGTAATCAACCACTCTTGTTCCTGACAATTTACATAATTTGAAAATAAACCCCATCAGAACTGTGCTGTTTTATTTCTAGTCTGTAATAATTGTTTCCTGAAAAGTGAAATCCATTATTAGGGCGCCGAGGCATCAGCGTTCGTCTATCTCTCTAACGACAAGTCACATTTTCTCATCTGAGGAAAATAGAATTCCTCAAATTGTGTTTGCGAGAGGAGTCCCCACGTCTAGTGTGGGAAGCACATAATACAATATCCACGTTTCTTCCCTACTCGGAGTTCCAATTTATTGAAGTAACCGAGCAGAAAATGCACTGACAGCTGTAGCACTTTATTGCGAATTAGTATATACATTCTACACCCCGCGAGAAAAGCCAAGCCACATTGTATTTCCTGTAATTGCTGGAGCCGGGGAGAACGAAAGGGCAACGGCAAGTCGAGCAATTACAAGCTAAAGATGACAGGGTATACTTTTAGCTTCAGATCCCGTTCCAGGCCGGGGATGGAAGTTGGCAGAGAGCAGGTGTTAAATGACATGCAAATACCTACTGGTCATAGTTGCTGGTCATCAG
The DNA here is from genome assembly GCF_023349555.1 of Cebidichthys violaceus. Taxonomy (NCBI): domain Eukaryota; kingdom Metazoa; phylum Chordata; class Actinopteri; order Perciformes; family Stichaeidae; genus Cebidichthys; species Cebidichthys violaceus. Next base: position 7,788,502 of record NW_027176417.1, on the reverse strand, counting down.
TGTTGTCATCGTTATTGTACTCTGAGACGTTTTTAACAGAAACCCCGCCCCTCACATGCTAGCTGCCGTATAATTAAAGCTTCTAATTGTCATTGACAGCCAATCAGATTAAGAGTTAATAAGTCGGTTTCCAGGAACTCTTCACCGACAGAAAGAACTACAATGTGGACGACAGCTGAACAAACGGCACATTTATTTTGTATTTAATAGTGAGACTTCTTATTTCTACCTGTAGGATAAAAGCTGTCAGAAAGAGATGAGAATACGTTGTTTTACACCTGATCCTCCACTTCTTAACCAACAGACTGCAGCACAGATCATCTACTTGCATGTGAATTGAAGTACGCGCTTTTATTTTAACCGTGTACTTACAACTCAAACACTGTTTTACCTTCACAACGGACGTTCATATCAGGAGTGTGATCTCTATGGGTCTACAACAGCCTGGCTGAAGTTGGGGAGGGATCACGGTCACGGTTAGAACCAATGTTTAATGGTTCAAAAAACATTGTACGAATCGAGGAACATCTCAATGGAAGAACTTCCCCCTGTGAGGTTTCAGCTCTGAATATCACGTGTAATCACAACGCTAACTGTGAAATACCACGTAGAAATACACACATGCAACCAGGTAGCGTGTGTACAGCGGGGCTGGGCTGACCCTACAGTTTTCACCCTCGTTTACTGGAGCACAGAGCTCCGACGTAGAGTTCTAACGATGATGAAAAGACTCTCTCCTGTGATTGTTTCCATCGCTCTACTACTTTTTTCTTTTCAAAGACACACGGGGAAGCAGAGCAGAGGTCTGTGGCCTGCGTGACCGCAGACCTGCAGGTGCGCTGTGGGTTTCATCCGGGCCGTTAGCTCCCCTGACGCCTCCCTTCGTGATTCCGAGCGGCTCCTCCATGTGGTCTCTCAGGCCCGTTGCTCTCTTACAGATGTGAATAAACACGGCAGAGAACGCGGGAGTTTCTTCCGTGTTTGTCGAGCTGATGCGCAGAGCCGCTGAACTGTGAATCGCCCGGGGCGTCGAGAATAAAGAGGCCTTGGCGGTGTGCGGACCGGCCCAGCCTGTCCTGCGTGCAGCTGAACTGCCAGAGGCCTTGGTGGACTGCACAGAGAGTTGATGTCAAATGAGAGTGACTTCAGAGGCTGGTCAGGTGCATGAAATATGTATCGAGATGTATTCCAGCTTGAGCCCAACTGTCTTTGAAATCATTTCTTTCTGTGAATGACGGATTGATTTGGACTCCTCAAACTGGAACCAACTGAACGGGCCTTGCACAATCAACCACATGCAACCCAAATGAATCAATTCGCAGTATTGATCCACCGCATCAGGCGCCGTGTGTTTTATTTGTTGCGTTCACAGGAGCTGTATTTCCATGCATGTGCCTTGCTGGCAGTGCGAGCAGCCCTGGGGAAGCTAACGAAGACATGGAGAGTACTTAGGATGTAAAACGCACAGAGCTGCAATGTAAACACTTGTCTTCCTTCATATTAGATTTTCCATCATCTTCATTGCTCCTTCTTTTGGCGAGAGGCACATCTCACACTTCGGCATTTCAATTTGCAGCGCCGCCGTTCCAAAGCACATGTTCATTTATTGCCGTTATTACTTTGTCATGTTGGATGAATTGATAACATGACATAACTTGTTTGCTGCCTTGTTGCGCCGGCAGTCTGATTATGAGGTCAAGTGCGTTAGCAAATGACAAACACGGGAGATTGAAGAGTTGCCGTGCTTTTCCTCTCCTAAAATGAAGACTGCAGAGCTCCGACAGGGGTGAGGAAGAGCACACGTTTCTCCTTTCAGATCTACAAATGACTGTTAGTGAGTCTAAATAGTAGATGATCTAACTCTCAGCTGTAAGATGATGCTCCTATTTTTCTGAAGATGTCAGAAAAAGTAGATCCAACAAGCCCAGCGGGTCAGAGTAATTACTACCATGTTTGGGAAAATGCAGAGGCACAATTTGGCTTCCTCCACATTCCCACTAACGATGGTCAAATTTGGAGGGAATTGGCAGAGATTAAGCGGAGGACGGAGCGGAGGGAAGAGCCCCGTCGAGGTCACGCAGGGCTCATTATTAAAGGTTGCTAAGCTACAATCGGTGACGGGCAGAGGAACCTGAATAAGACGAGAGAAAGTGTGTGTGTGACCCCGGAAAGCTGCAACATACCTCGCGGCCCTAATTTACAGAGGCCTGCTTCCTGAAAGGATTGCTTCTTTTCCTCCCACTCTGGTTTGCACAGGCTGCTTGAAGGGTTAACTAAATATCCAAATTATATATAACAGAACCAACATCTGGTCAAAAAATGTGAATCCCTGACCTCAAAGATTTCTTTGGCAGCACTTGCTGCGCTTATTTATTTAAAAAAGGCCCTGATATATTGTATTTGTATTCCATTAAACACTGAGAGGTGCACAATTTCAAGTGACCTCTTTGGCAATTAACAGTGTAAAGAATCTGCCGACAAATGGCTGCGGAAACACTTAATGAAAAGGGAAAAGCATCGCTCAATAGAGCACTTAAATGACTGTGAACGGAGCGCAGACAGTGAAGACCATACCTTCAGGGTGCGAGCACATCTGCGGTCCTCAGGGGACGACTGCACTGTCAAAGAATCCCCATTATGTATTATCACAAAGTCAGACAGCAAATCTTCAAAACCAATGTCTGTGATGGGCTAAGAAAGAGCTGACAAGAGAGCGCCAGCCGCCCCTCTCCTTCCCCCATTTGAGTCACTTTGAAAACTTAGCGGATCCACCTTTTAACAATCCTATGGGGATGAATCAACCTTGCGCTGCTATCTGAGACGGTACAACCAGCACACCTAGAATTACAATGGCAGCACATCAAGGGACGGCCAAGCCTGACTGACAAGCGCTTCCCCCTTCATGAAAGCGTTGGGGCTGCCTTCATTTGCATGGCGGGGTTTTTGGACCGGCGGAGAGAGTTAATCAAGGCTTTCCATGGTGCCATAGCAGGGGCTCCCGTTCGCATCCCCCTTCCCCTCTAACCTGAGCACCCTTCCCCAAGAGAGCTGGCAGCGAAATCCTCTTAGAAGAAGCGTTTGTGCCCACCTCGCCTCGCGGGACAACGGGGGCACGGGGCCGGTTGTTCTGGGGCTGGTCTCCGTCGGGACTGACCTCCCCTCTCTCGCTGCCTGGCACCTCCCATTAAAACAGCTTTAATTACACAGAGATGACTCCTGCGGTCCCCCTCCCCTTCTCCTCCTCCGACTCACACTCCCCCCGCCGCCCAAGCCCACGCCTATCTCCCTCGCTCCACAGGGGAGCACTCCTTGTCTCCTCTCCATTAAGATTGAGAGAGTGAGGGGAGAGCAGCCTGCAGAGTGTACCACTTCCACACTTGCAGCAGGGAGCAAATGCCATTTTCAGCTTCAAATGTCTTTTCACAGACAAATGACACATGTTTGATCCATGGAGCAAATTAAAAATGATTTGTGTGTTTGAGCATGCTTGTCTATACGTGGATGGTTTGATAAAAAACATGCATTTTGGGTTTTTTGCTTTGAACACATTTGCACAAACTTTGGGGAGATGAGATGTTTCCACAGCTGAGTGTAACGTCATCATCTCGTCCTAACTGTCCTAACTGTCCCACGCAGCAGCACACCGCTTCATGTTCCTCGCATTGCCAAGAAGAAATGAGGCGATAACGTCTCCTTTGTTGCCAACTCGCCTCCTCTACACTTCCATGACGAACCTTTATCACACTCTGGTGACACCTGGAGAACTAACAATCAACTGTTATCAGTTAATTCCAGCGAGGGACGCTTGATTTATGTTTCCTTGGATAATAAAGTACAGTATCGGTAACATGTGTAAAGCGCTCCCCAAGCGCCACCTCTGTCTCCTTGATTAATGCCGATTTAATTATGCAGCGTGCTAATTAAGCAATAAATAATGACGAGGTATGCATTTATGCAAAGATTATAGCAATCCTTGGGTGAGGCGATACCCTGGAGAAGTTGCCCAATCAGATCATTTCTTTGGACAACAATGGGCTGAGATTAAATGCATCCAGCTGACATGTTTGACCATTGTTACGCAGCGCAGTAAACGTGTGATAATCATCACAATGTGTATTTGCCCTGAATGATGATTATTAGAGGAATAATCACGCAGCTATCATGCAACATGCACAGGAGGAATTGTGTTGCATTTTCAGGGCTGATTGATTTCAGAGACAAACTTATCTGCAACTTTCAGGGCAACCATTTCAGCTGCAATCCTGCATCACAAGCCAAATGATATTCATCGATATATTTCATAAAGTAAGACGCCCTCCTCAATAGTAGGACAGACGCTAGAGCCATTCATCAAATCGCACCCTACTGTCCCAAACTCCACAACGTGAGCCCCGCAGCAAAAAATACCAATTTCCTCTTGGTTAGCGTCAGCAGCACTCCACGAGCGGCGAGTCAGCTCCTCGCCAACATCCGCACGCCACTTTTCTGATCATCCGGTCACACGCCTACGTGCTGCAAATGTGCTTCGCCGCCGTTCCCCCCCCATGTCAGATGTCTCCACGTACGGACTCCCGATATGTGTATAAGAAGAGCGTTATTTACACTGATTAATGGCCCCCGGCTTTAGGCGGGGTGTAAGCCGCTCGCGTCCAGACAGCAGTGACAAATAAATCTATCAATCATAAGAGGGATTTTCTAATCCCCGAGCCATCAGGCAGAGTTGCAACCTAAACACTTTGTCACAGAACAAGCGGCCCCCACATTTGCTGTAAACACACACTTAGCGTATAGTTAACAACACAGCACTTTGAGCGACGGAGCAACCCTCAGAGGCACGCTCACTTTAGTGGCGCTGTGGTCAGAACAGGAGCTTTTGTTGCATTTCCTCTCTGGTAACACCAAGGAGGCGAAACGGCCGGACGACGGTCAGTATTTAGTCCTTGTTGGACTCCTGAAGTTCAACAGGAAGTGGGTCAAGCTACACTCTCTAAACCATATAGGGTTCTTCAGGTTGTCCCAGAGTAGAACCCTTTTTAGTTCCTCGTATAAAGGTTTCACCTACGGGTTCTACGTAGGTGAAACATAAATGGTCATACCTAGAACCATCTGTGAATGGTTCCAGTTGGTAGCTTGGCCTGGTTCTGGTTCTTAAGTAATGAAACAGCGAGCATGACCTCTTATGACAGGAACTATAAAAAACGGATGTATTATGTAACACTTCCCACACATAAATCCAGCCAAATAACATCTGTCCTGTTTTCTATTAAAGCTGGAATTATATGAGATTAATTGGAGTGTATAAAAGCCAAAAACATATTTCATTGATTCTCCAGATAGAAGAGGCGCCGACAAGATGAATGTCTTCAGCAGCACATTGCAGCAGCATATAGCTCTATTTAACCCAGAAGAGATGAGTTTAGGTACATCGCACAATACTAAGTAGAGACATCAATCGGCATCCCGAGTCCTCATGGGTCCATCAGCTCCAGCGGAACAGCATGGCCGTCTACTGCAGAACAAGCCCCTGGTTGCTCTCAACCATCTGTGACTGAAAACAAAGACTGTGATCACATTAAAACGCCACGGAGGGAAGAGGAAAATGTATCACACCGCAGCACTTTCAATAATCTGCTCACAGGTCTCGGCCATTATACAAATACGGGGCGAATTCAATAAACCTACAACTGCCATTTAATTAAACATTTGGCAGCAACAATTCAATTAGGCAATACCAGCTAATTTCCAGAGATGGCTCATATGTTAGACGCAGATAGGAAACTCAGACTTGATATCCTGCGTCAATTCCAATTATTTGGAGCTCTCCTTTAAAGCCGCTTTGGCAGATTATGCAACAGCTATTTTCACAACAGTGCGACTGTGAGGCAGCGTGCATCCCTCAGGTGGCACAAGGCAATATTATTATTTTCTTCCTCCTTCCAAGAATGCAAATTAATAGTTGCGGTCATCGTGGGGGCGGCCGCACCGCCGTTCCTTCCCACGTGGAAGTCAAAGTAAGTAATGCTAAGGGAACCCTAATAAGATCTTGCAGGAGGGGGGAAAAAAAACACAATGATTATCTTTAATCACTAACCTGCCTCTAGTGGCGCCACCACATTATCCAGCACCTTCATTCCTTATAAAAATATCCATCACACACAATACCGGCGCGATGAAAAGAAGCAGCGGCGGCGATGGGAGCGGAATGCCAATGGCCTCATTACTTGTCATAGCACATTGTAACTGGAAATTGCTTCTTTCAGGTTTTGTTTGCTCAGGCAATTACAATAAACTCTCGGCTTGACACGTTGTTTGCACAGATGTAGGACATTAATAAACATGAGCTCTAATCTGAATTATTGAACTGCTCGCCATAATTCTGACAATGGATTTGGAGCCCCTGACGGATGGAGGGACGGGAGGAGAGGGGACGGCCGGGAGCCCCAGGATATCGCCCCGCTGGCTGGCCTTATCACCTGAGGAATCCTCTAATTGAATGTGGGAGCGTGCAGCGCGGCTCTGCAGGTTTCCCCAAACTTGGATCAACCTCCCTGCCTCCCAGACACCACCTACCGCCACAACACACGAGACGCACCAGCCTTCGAAAACTGATTAAACGAGAAAAAGCAGATCAGTGAAGGAGGGTTCTAGAAGGAAGGGTCGTCTCATCCTACTACTTCTTCTTATTCAACACTTAGAGAAGTAAGACATGTGTTTTAACTTGTCATGCATCCATTCATTGTTATATGTTGACCTGTTCATCTTGGATGGAAAAGCACCAGAAGCAACGTTCCAGCTGAGATTTGGAAAATCTAGAACCACAGGAATAAAAAGAGGAAGAGGCTCATATTTATTGATCGCATCGTGGTTCCTCTCAGGGTTTAATGCTCCAGAAATGAGCGTTTAAACAGACAGAGTGACTCCCTGCCCTCTCCTCACTGCTCTACATATTGCACTTGAACAAATGCACAGACAAAGTCTGGGTTTCATTCCGCCAGAAGCTGCTTGTCCTTTCCTTTCCTTCAAAGTTCCCCCCCCCCCCAAAAAAAAGCGCAGGGGAGCCAGCTTCCCAGGCAGGAGTGTAGTGGGAATATCTACAAGAAGAATGCAGGAATAGCATTTTTTCTTTTTTTTTGTCCTCCACTTCTTTTTTTTTTCCGAAAGGAATCCTAAGATGTTCAAAAGGCATAGCAGAGGGAGGGCCCGGCTATTCTGCAGAATCAAAAAGACTGTGCGGACTTTGATCACCTTCATCTCATTCAATGCAAAATTACTGCGCTGGGGTCCTTGGCTTCTCGACATGTGAGCGAGATGGAAGCTTATTATACTGTACACAGAGGCAGGCGGTGGAATGAAAGAGGTCTTTTGTCACTTCTTTGATTACAGTAAGGCATTGTGACTGTTAAGCAGACTACCGGCAATTACGAGAGCGAGCGCCGCCGGAGAGTTTAGGAGGGAGAAGGACGGAGACAGACAAAGAGACGGTGGAGAAAGAGAGAGGTGGGGGACAGAAAATGAAGTGACAGAGCTGCGCCTGATCCTGAACGTCCCAGCCTCTTTCGCAAATACAGGCGTAGTCAACGGTAACTGATGACACAGGCACGTACGGGTCATGAGCGGTGATGAAAACGTCAATGAAAGCAGCTTCAGAAACACTATTGTGCCGGATTGTTTTGCCCGTGTGGATAATACAGGCATCTGAAAGCGCTGCTCGGATGTTTGCTGTGGGTAAACTTGGCTGTTTTGTAGCCTTTGATTCCACACAAGAAGCAGATGAGAAGCACGAGGCCCGGCGTTTCCACGTCGAGCCCTCCCATCCTCCCTCTCTGCAGTAAATATTGACAAAGAACGTGAGCCATCGCCCCGTCACAGGTTGTTAAAAGCAAAGTTTATTGCGCGTTTGCCGTCTGTGAGCGTACAGTACGTGTGCATGTGTGTGTGTGTGTGTGTGTGTGCGTTTGCATGCACATTAGCATATCACTGTTTACTCCAGAAGTTACCGTGAAGCGGCCGTTTCTCCTTGGGGAGAGCTGCTTGGCAAACACCTCGGAGTAAACAAGACAACCAGTGACAATATGCTAATGGGGCGATTCATTATTCCCCTCCAACAAGCTCCGCCTCGCCAAAGACACCTCAGATCTCCAACATCTCCATCACTTCACGCGTTTAGGATCCACGCTGCTCCACCCCTCCCGCCGCCGCCTGATTAATATCTCATCAAGCGCTCCACTTTCCCTCCGAGCGGCCCATCAGTCATGCGGCTCAACAACGTTTCACTTCTGACAGCATCAATCTTCCGAGATTGCGCGGAGGCGATGTTCTTTAAAAGTGGCGCGAGATAAAAGTTGTTCACCTTTGAATGCTGCGGAGACGGATGACCGACTTCGTCAGAGGTGCCCTCGAACACGCGGAACGTTCCAGAGAGCGGCGTTCCAATGGGAGCGAGGCTGCAATACGGTTCCCTCTTAATTGAATCGGACAATGGATTGGATTTATTAACTCCACAAATATTTACTGTGTTGCCCGTGGCCTACGCTCATTACTCTGCTATGGATTTCTCCTCCTACACAGTTACTGTTAATAACGGCATTGCTTTGCATTGTTCCACGAGCTACTGACCACCAACGATGCAGGTCTCCATCTATCATAGAAGCTCATATTGATTTAGCAACAGAAAAGTATGGACCGACTGTAGATGTGTAAACATGGATGTGTGACTAAGCCGACAGCCGGTACGTCCAAATGACCCTCCAAACGTCGATGCGTTATAGATATACGTTTCCTCTTGCTATGAATAATCTCACAGTTACATTTGCTCTTATAACAGCAGAGAGCATGGCGCACGGCTCCCCACACGCACTTTCTATCTATGACTGGGCGAAAGTTTACCAAAATGTGAATCAATAGTGCTTTGGGAGAGAGAGGAGCAGAGGAGAAACTCTCATTTGGTATGAAGTTACAGCTGCTCAGTCCTCCTGTTGAGCCCATGTGCTTCTGAGCTCTGCAGGCTTGGCTGCTTGAGATGCATCTCTTCATAAAGTCTTACAAATTGCAATGCTTTCCTTTGACACATGGCACCAAAAACAACTCACTCGGATTTGCACGTTCTGACGTACGCAGTCCAGAATGTGTATTGCGGATAAATCTATAAAAAATGATTTAAAAAGCAGGAAATACAAATATTTTTGTAGCTGATATTGTTGAGAAATGCTGCTGTGAAGCTAAGAGTAGTAATTAAGCAGGATGTGAAGAGTCTAGAGGTGATGCTCACCATATTCCACGTTTCCAGCTGCTGAGACACAACTCATAATTCATCAGAGTACGAGGGGAATTTATTCCCCTCCTACTTTAATATGTTACAGACGAGTGGCCGTGTGTCTTTCCGCTGTCGGAGCTTTACAACACAGAGGCCCGGGCATGTAGCGGGGCTGCCGCTGCTCGCCGTACAGCCAATACCTGTGGTGCCTTTCATGGTTCAGGGCCCTCTAATTTCAACGGGAAGTTGCACATATTTCATGGATGCATCCCCGCTAGAGGGGGAGGACGAGGAGGGAGGGAGGGGTGACAGTGGGAGGGTGGTCCGATGATGGACTGTGTCTCTTCCTCCCGCGCGTCGCAGGCTTTACAACAGAGGGTTCTGGATCATTTGGTCCAGCCGCTCGCTGCTCTCCAGCTGACGCAGCTTGATGTCACCCGGCAGTTTAGACGCAGAGGTCACGACACAGGAGCACCAACTCTCAGCGGAAGATTCACGACTAATAATCAATACATCTGCCACTATTGCAGGGAGCTCAACTTTCGCTAAAATCCTGCACGTTTTCCTGCATCTTATTCAAGCAATGATCAGCAGCGCCGGCTGTCCTTCCCACCTCAAATCCAAAATCCAGCTGTGAGCACCACCACTAAACAGAGATCAAGATGCATTTCCCTTAATGCTGCGCAGCAAAATGATTCACAGCAATACAAACATTTCCAACGAATCAGGAGATGAGGAGGTTGAAAATAAAAACGCTAACTAGACATCTTCATCTCAAGTTTAGCACTGAAGGCACCAAAACTTACACCAGCAACACACGCCACACCACACTGCTCAGAAAAACAGCAAAACACGAAACACGCGATCTCACCTGTGTGCAGGCTTCACGAAAAACGACTCGCTCTGTCGTCCAACAACAAAGTAGTTCTTCCAAACAGTGTCTTTTCCAGCATTCAGTTCAACTGTCCAACCACCATCGGTTGATAGAGAGGGACACCTGACTCACACCAGGTGTGCCAGCCGGCTCCATCAATTAGGGTAACCATGTCACAGGCCCAGCCGCTGGAGATCTTTAAGAAGGAGCATACAAGGAGCTCACAAAATGAAGCATTTGTGAAGTGAACCCTTCAGGTTTAGTTTTCCTGTTTGAATTTCAGGGACTTGTTTTAGATTTTTTTTAAAGCACATAATCAGGCCACCGGATGCTCTCTGCGAGGTGCAACCACTGAACGGGCATTTGTGATGTTATCAGTTGCACTGTATCATTCCCCAGGTGAGTTGGAGGAGGGACCTCGAGTGTTATCCCAGCTGTTTGGGTTGCCTCTCCTCAGGGCTACAATAATGTGGTAGATTCTAATCAATACTCCGCGCCTCCAGAAGAATAGATCATGGAGCTACAGCTGGACTCCACCTCTCTGTCCATCCCCCTGCTGGTTATGAATCAGCATCCTCTTCCTCCAGAGGACCAAACAAACCAACAATGCATACATACACATATACGCACGGCGTTAGAGAGAAGCTGAACTGTGACCCCTGACATTTGGCCCCTGACCCGTCTGTCTGATGGCCTATTGATTACGTCTGGCCTCGCCTGGGTGATTGTTGCCTCGTAATTACTTCGCGGCTTGTGTTTGGAACATCGTAACGGCAATTTGGCCGCCCTAATATTGCACTGGAGAGCACTCGAGACCACAGGACGCAAGTCTCGCCTCATTTCAGGAGATTACACATCTGCACACAGAGTTCTTGCAGCTGGAATGAAAAATAATTGGTGATATTTCAGAGGCAGGGGCTGAAATAAAGACAAAGGCAAAAGTAATCAGGCATATGTGTGGCTTCTCTAAAGGACTCCTTTGGAGTGACTTGAGGCATGTCGCATGGTGCACTGAGAGGACGCCTCCTACTGTCCAATTTCCTGGCCTCATTGCCTGGGTAACCATGAGGAAATGAGGAGCCGACCTCTCTCTGTTTTGGTGGGAGTCGTGGGTGGCAGTTCACTGAAGTGGTCTCTGTTTTGATATTAAATGGATTTGAGTGTCTTGAAGAAGAATGTGCGATAAGGTCCCCCCATTTCATAGATGATATGACACAAAGAGAATGTTCAGCGTTCACATAAATATCTGCATAGCGATGTCCGTTCCCCTCAGCGTCTCAGAAAGACGAGTAGACGCCACTCGACCCGTTGCCGCCGTATCAAAAAAATGAAAGGCGGGATCTTTGTTGTCTGTCATTGACGCGTCCATGAAAGAGCTCAAAATCGCCTCGGCAAATTGAGTTTGTTGTGTGTACAAGTACCTGCCAGATTTGATATTGAATGGATGATCCAAAATGGATTTTTGATCCCGAGAAAATGAGGGGAGATGTCTGTAACAACAACAAAAAACTGGGAAGGAGGGAAAAAAAAAAAATCCATAACCCTCTAAAGCTAAAATCCTGCTCCCGGGTGCAGAATACATTACTCTGTCTTTTCCCCCTTTTACGAGTTGTTTTCATGTAAAGAAAAAGCTATAGGCTTGACCTCTGCGTCAGTTTGCCTTTGGCGATCCACAGATTGCAAGTTTTCAATGCTCGATCCTCTGGGAGGGAAGTCAAACTCTATAAATATTTCAAGAGTACTTCTTGCTCCCTAGACCTCTTACTAACACACTTCCCTCTGCTGGCAAGCACATCCTGCCTGTTTACACTCAACACCAACTTGTCATTCAGCCTTGTGCAGCGGCTTAATGAGAGAGGCAGCTACAGCCACATGTCACGTTTTAAATGTCTCGCCAACAATCAGACCCTCTCCCTCAAAGGATTCATGGATGCCGATCAATATTTAAGGGCAAAAAAAGAAACACATAAGCTTGAGCTTAAAACTGATTCCAGGAGAGAAGAATCCCCCCCGAAGAAATGAAATGTTGAAGTCTTTAGAGATACATCTCGACATCTGGTCGCCATCTGAGGGAACCTGGAGCAAGGCCAAGGAAACTCCAAAAAATGAAAATGACTTCATTATGAGGGAGCGTTCGCTGAATTCTGACTGGATATTTGGAAATCCCACAAGCTGAGGGAGCCATCATCAACCACGACTGTAGGTCTTTACATGTACTTCATTGTATACGGAGCAGGACACTACTGTGCGGTCCAGACTAACATAAAAAACATGTCATATGCACCTTTCCTCTCCCCCTGCTTATAATATAAAGTGACAATATTTGCTCACATAAAAACGAGTGCTGTTCAAAATGTGGTATTTTTATAAAGGCTCTTAAACTCTTTGAAGTGATAAAAAATGCTCTTAGAGGGAAAAAACACAACAGTCGGTGGCTTAACAGTTTTAATTGTTGCTTTAAACAAAGGGATAGAGGCGGTATAAGAGGATCAGTGTGACGAACAGTCCCAGCGGTCCCTCCATCATACACAATACTCCAACGGCAACAAAGGAGAGCACAAAACAGCACTGGAAAACTTCCAGGAATCCATTTTAACATCGGCTGCGGGTGAATCAAAGATTTAGGACACATCAGGTCCCCGTGAAGCCGGCGACGGCACTAAGTGCCGCGTCCAAACGGCAGAGATGGATTTAAATCAGATCCGGCATTGAGTTTCTGTAAAACAATGTTGCTCCCAAGCTGCCTCATATCCGACTCTTAAAAGGATGATAGATAACAAGCCACCCTCGGAGAGCAGCAGACTAATTGTCAAGCTCATTATTTTGTTGTTGCTGGGTGAAAAACTCACAACTCCAGCAGGTCTTCTGATGACCAAAGTGCACACAGTGTGGTTTCAGGTGTTACATCTGTGTTTGTTGCATTGCTTTTATTCGTCTTTATTTCTCATGATCGCTGAAGTGCTTCTGTGAGACATGAGACACAGGTGACAGAAGGACACGATGCAGTGACATTAACACAAAGATAATAATACGCTGTCAGGTCAACGAGGTATGAAATGCTTTGCATTTTGAGTTTATTTGTGCATTTGCCGCTAACAGACCAGCAACTGCCGTCGGATTCTGATTCAAATGTTGCTGAATCCCGATTGGTGCATGGTCCCCTTTTCCAGCTAAGCCCCACCCACTCTCACGTGAGCTAAAGAACCTACATATGGCAGGATTGTCAGAATCGTATCAATGGTAGAAGCAGAAGTAAGACTCAGACGTCTCTGAAACCTTGTAAGTGATTCGTTTGTTAACAGCGAGCGATCGGCAGGATAAGTGGGACAAATGGCTCACAGAACCCTGTGTGACGACGCTGACGTACATTTGGTAGATGCGTTAAGCCTATTGACAGGTGGAAAGGATGTTTGGGATGGATGGCCCACTAAGTTGTGTTTTAGTGCTACTGTAAACAGGATTAGCATTGGCAGGTCGCAGGCTACAAGGGATGCAAACAGCTCCGCGCTCCGCAGGGAACGCACTGATGCAAATACCAGCTAATGAACTCGGCTGTTTGCAACAAGGGAAAAGAGATGAGCAGAGGAACAAAAACAACAAAAAAGTTGAGGGACGAGTGAATAGGCAGAAGATTGATTAGTTTGGAAAAAGTCCAGCGGGTCAGTTTTAACGGCTTATGGAGGCTTTCCAAGCGTGCACGAGCTCAAAGCATCATTTCGGGCTCTACCTTTTGTCTTTAGCGCATCAAGTTAACGCCGAGGCAGTTGATCTACTGTATCCCCATCGAGATCAGAGGGCGCTGCATCAAGCTGTCTCGTCTAAAGCCGGGGCTTTATTGCGCCGTCTAAATCTGTCCTGTACACAGAGCCCGACAATGAGGCCAGGAGAGAAATGGACGCCACCTGGCAGTTTGAAAGAAGGACGGCCGTTTCCCGCTGTAATCCATTCAGCGTAATCACCTGGGGGCCGCGAGAGAAGAATCCCCCCCCCCCCTTTCCCTCCCTAAACACCATTCAGCGGCGACACCGTGATGAAGTGCAGGGTGAGGAGAAAGCCAAGTGTCCATTTTAGAGATGATCAACTCTCATGTTTGCACAATCGTTGTTCTTTTCTCCTTCCTCCTGAACTCCTGTTTTTCTTTCTGGCATCTGTCTTTCTGGTGCAGCTCCTCAGCTACCTGAGCGTGAGAGCAAACTGTGATACATTTCTCCTCCCTTGCCCACACACACACACACACACACACACACACACACACACACACACACACACACACACACGCTTAATATTTGGCGTCACCTATTCAGGAGACGACCCGCTTTAGATCGTGTGTCTGTGGGGACAGATCGAAAGCAATTACCATTAGATGGTGGCTATCGTGAGCCGAGTGCGCGTCGCCCTAGCGGCTGACTCTCGGCGCTCCCTCTCCGCTTGCTCTGTGTGCATGCTATTTAACCGACGGATCGATAGCTAAGGGCAGTTAGCGGCCTCGTAGCTCCCTCCGCCTGCCTCTCAGGACACGCTATACGGCGTCCGCGCGGCGAGCGAATGTCAAAACGTTAACGCCGTCCGCGAAATTGTTCCTGTGAAACATTATTGACACACTTTAACCCGCATTTCCACCGGGCACGCCCCAGAAAAGTCAATTCTCATTTGGAAAAAGGTGGCGTGGCTGGCGGTGGGGGTGGGGGGAGGTCAGCAGAGGCAAGGCTGGACGGGGTCACGGGGTCACGGGTCAGGGATTGGCCCACGGTCAAGGTGACAGCAGGGTATCTGTGCAGGGAGGCCTTCATCTCCACCGTGGCCTTGGCCAGGATCAATACCATTAGAGAATCCGTCTGATCCATCACCCCCCTCCCTCCCGCTGTCTCCCTCCCCCTCCCCCTCCCCCTCCCCCTCCCCCTCCCTTCACTTCACTTCACTTCTCAGTGACTATACTATCTCCTACTCTCACTTCCTTTTTCTTACCTCAGCCCTATTCACTCTTTAGCGGATTCGTTTAATCGGTTGTCGCCTCGCTCCCCTTCGTTTTCTCCGGCTCTTATGAAGGAGCGGTTCTCATCTTGATACTGACCCCGTCGTCTCCTGTGCAGAACCCCTCGACTCCCGGGCCCCGCTGAATAACGGACAGGCGGAGATAACTTGGGCCCCGTATTGTTTGAACAGCATTTTATTAAGCTGAGCGCTCTCTTTAATATTTACATTGGTGCATCGGAGGCTTCAGAGACGCTTTAGGCAATTACACACATGACCAAGTCGATAGCCACAGAAACAGCAAAAAAGCCTTTATCACGCCGCCAGGAGAGTATTGCCAATTCCGCGGCCCGGCCGTTGATGTAGTTTGCATTTCAATTAAAAAAGGGCTGCCATACTGGTCTTTTATTCAAAGTCAATGTCGTAAGAAGGATCCACAAAATGCCGCCAGAATAGAGTATTTTGTGTATAGTGTAACAATGCCGGGACATCACACAAGCTTGTGTTTGGACTCATAATGCAGGGCTGCAGTATTTCACTGTGAAGGCACGTTCACGGCTGAATAGTGAAGTTTTTAACTAACGCTGTGAAAGATAATTTGATGGCGAGTTCACCACTCTATTGTGTGAGCTGTGTTGTAAACACAAGGCTGTGCTGGGAACCAATTCATAGCATCTGAACTACACTTACTATAACTTTAAATCAGATTTAAAGCAACGTACAGACCGTTCCCTGCTTTGATTGCGACAGAAGATGGACTTAAAAGCAAAACACTTCACCCTAAACACACAATTTCACACCAGCCTCTTCAAATTCAAATCAGAACTGTGTAGGTGTGTGCCATTCCCACCGCTCAATCTCCCCTTGTGTTTTGCATTGTTAGTGGCAGCTGTGCCGAAAATGACCCCCTGGATTTCAAAAGCCTCGGCGGCCAAGAAACAAACAGATAAACAAAAGCAACAGAGGGGTTTGGCAATCAGGGGATTCTAATAAGGTATATGAGGTTGAGCAAGGAAGCGAGGTTCGCTTTGAAGTGCTCCCAGGCATATCTGTGTACCCCCCCCCCCCACCCCCCCGTGGTCTCGCCGGCACAGGCGCCCATCAACAGACAGGCAAGGCAGCGAGTGTGTATGCTTGGAGGATCATAGGTGGCTTTGATAATCACTCCCATACTCCTAAAACAAATGCAATTACTAAGTTAATTGTGTTCAAAGTGGAGGCTGGCAGTGGAAGGAGAAGTCAGCAATCATGACTGTGCTGACGGTGCAGCGAGCGTGGAGAATAATGGATGCATGCGGGGCAAATACTGGGGGGTTAGGGTAGCGGGGGGGGGGGGGGCGGTGATTGCAGAAGGGGTTTAAGGGGGAGGGGTCTGAGGAGAAGGAGCGAGGGGGTTTTCATGAGCGTTCGGGAGCGCGGCTGACACGGCGCTGAGGGATGTGGCGGTGAGCGCCACCCGACTTGACCTGCCATTTATCAGACGATAAGCAGCGGGTCACCTGACCGAGGCCGCCGCCGCACCATTGGCCGGCGGGGCCGTTTAGTATGCGGGGGCCATTGCGCGGCCCGGGCGCTCGCCGTGCAGACGCCGCGTCTGCTCCATCACAATGAATTATTGGTCAGAGGAATGATCAATTTGAATCGGCTGCATCCTAAGCCATGGTCAGAGGAAGAGGACGTGTGTGTGTGTGTGTGTGTGTGTGTGTGTGTGTGTGTGTGTGTGTGAGAGAGAGGAGAAGGGGGTCAGAAAGTTGTGTATTTTGTAACTCCGGGGTTCTCTTCCTTTGCTTTTCTCTCTTCTTACTCTATGTTTTATTCTCACTCCAGAGACGGGGAAGGGAGGGGTGACAACAGATGTGCTCCCTCCTTCAGAGAGCTGCTTGTTTGATGGTGACAGTGGAGCGTATCATGTAGCCTGAGGTGCTAACAGTAAATATTACAATACCACAAGATGCTCACTGCAAACACCATTTCTTGCTCTCTGCCAGTCAATTCCTCCTTTTTTTACCCCTGTGGTGCTGCTGTGTTGATGGAGCCAAGAAGGAACTAAGAGACTAATTCCCTGTGTGTATGTATACACACACACACACACACACACACACACACACACACACACACACACACACACACACATATATGTATATACAGTATACACACATATATATATATATATATATATATATATATATATATATATATATATATGTGCATGGATTAAAAACATTCTCCAACATTCAACCATGAACCTCTTTCAAACACATTACGGTCAACTTAAGTCACGATGGAACAGAAAGTAAATCAACAAGGCTCCACCAGCGAGAAAAAAATGGCACTTTAAAAGGGCTTTCTGCAGAATAATAGGCGCGCCCGGGATTCATGGGATTGCATTTGGCTTCCTGTGGTGCTGGGGTGTCTTTGGCTCGCTCAGTCATTTCAGACAGAGCAGCGGTGCCGTCCCACCCTGGGCGCTGTACAGATGGGCTCATGTGTGGAGAAATGAGCCGCGAGCAATCATTCTCTCCTTCTCCTTCTTCCCCCCTCCGTCTCGCTCCGTGTTTGTCGACTTCTCCTTGCTTTCTGTTTACCTCTTTCTGCTTCCCCTCCTTCTTTCTCATCTCCGTCCCTTCATGTTCTCTACCTCTCATTATCTGCCCCTACCCTTCATGCATCTTTTTCCCCCCGTCTCTCTTCCTTCCCTCCTTCTGTTTCTCCCCCCTCTCTCCCCCCCTTATATCCCCTCTTCCCCCGTGGTGACTGTGTCCTGGGGCTGCAGAGTCTCGAGTCTGTGCGGCGGCAGTAGGGGGACTCGGCGGGAGGCCCGGCGAAACGAGCTCACCGAGACGCAGGAGCCCATCTCAGGCTTGCGCTACCGGAAAATCTGCCCGTTCACGCTCCGCCGCGCAGCCAGACGCGCCGATGGAGGGCGAGTGACGGGGAGATGTGGCAGCAGGAACACGCATTTGTTTTGGAGTCTAGCTACTGTAGAGCCGCGGTGTTTGAATACCTGCACAGTGAGACCAGACCCAGACTGACCCGTTGTGTCTTTGTTTTCAGAGAGCGGACTTTATGGAGATCACTGCTTCAAGGAACACTTACCGTGTCAAATATCGGTGAAGAAGAACGACGCTCACCCTGACCTTTGATGAGATGCAAACAACAAAAAAACAAACAAAACTTTTCTCCAAAAAGATGAACTAAAACAGTGCTTCTCAAGTGTTGTACTGCTCCTGAACTAAACACAGAACCAGAACCAGGACTGCGCAGGGCGGACTGTCAGACACCGCTGCAGAAAAAGGAAATCTAGTGATGAGAAGCACTACCGCTTGTGGCCACAAGGACCGACAAAATCAACGCAAAATAGAAGTTCCTAGTAGCTTTAAAAGTCCCTGATGTGGAAGTTTAATTGTCTTCTAGTCAACGACGTAATCATCCACCTCGCCTCAAGCTTCCTCCGTCAACAGATTTACACTCCGTCACCGAATGTTGGATATCTAATTCTGAGGCAGAGTTCTTCATCTCCGTCCTCACGTCTCACTCGACGATAAGTTCAGCGGTCCAGCGAGGCGCCGGAGGGCCGCCGAGGGTCGGCCAGATAGAGTTTCACTCGAGGACATCAGAGCGCCGGCAGCATCCTGCGGCAGGCTGCGCCTCGCTCAGGTTCACATGCATCCTGGGCTAAACTACAAATCGCTTTTTTGAGGAAGCAAGCAATAAACTGCAAGCAATAAAAGATGTAAAAAAAAAAAGAAAAAAAAAAAGGGAATTGTTTGCTTCTTCCAGAGAGCTTTGTGTTACCGGGAAGAAGATTAAATAATGTATTGATTAGGCGATGGGTAATTAGTATGGTCAGCAAATGTGTACGGGAGGGGGGTTGTCTCAACATAACGATGGGATTCTTGCTTTCCCTACATTTCATTATGGACGGATCAAAGATTCTCCTCCACCTTTTGTTTGCTTCATGTGTGTTTGTGCTGACTTTACCAAAGGAGACACGCACACGCTCGTACTTCTATTCTTGTGAGGACGTTGGTTGACGCACACGATGCCTTCCCTAAACCTAGCCCTAGTTTTATATCATGCCTAGCTTCATAGTGGTGTTCCTTGTGTCTTCAAATCTACAAGGCCTTCGAAAAAAGGTTTCTTGGAGTCTGGTGGCTTTGAAGACAGCGATATAACGGCTTCAGTTCCCCGTTGGAAACAGCTGTCTGATGGCAAGGTAAGATATCCTGGGCAATAAACTAGTACAAGAACAATAAACTAGATCTGACCAAATGAAAACCAGCCAAAGATCTCCTCACTTTTCCAGGTCCAAACCTCGTCTCACAAAGACGGAACTACACCCACAGACTGAGCAGCACTGCTGCTGTATGGTCTCACTTCACCACCTCGCTTCATTAAATCACACCCTCTTACCCTTCAGCTGGCAACACCGTCACCCCGTTCACTTTTATTTCAGCCCGACGGTGCTTTTACACCTGAGACTTCACCGCTCCTGCTCTGTTGTCCTGCTCTGTCCTGTTGCATTATGCTTTATTGTCTTCTACTGGCTTCTCCTGCCCTACTCTATCATGCACCGTACCGTTAGCCTCTCCTTTCCCATTACGTCTCATTCTCCCGGCTGATTCTATTAATTCTACTCCAATTTGCGTTCAGGTGTGTCTGGGTTGGTTAGATGCTGCTGAAGCCACATGTATATGCGAGGAGGTGCAGGGGAAAGAGGAGGTGAAGGTTTGGGCTACAGTTTGTCCTTCGCCGTGAACTCCCCCCACCCCCATCTTCCACTATCTGGAAAATTCAATAGACTAACCTTAAGAATTTAATTGATGCTGCCAACGGGATTACAAAAGGGCCGGCCGGCGCAGGCCGGGGACAGCTGATTAGCAGCAGGGGTAATTGTTAATTGATTGATGTATCTCCTTACCTCTCCCCCCTCGTTGGCTCTTTTGGAGAGTGTTTTGTTTGCCACAGCGGCAGCGCAGCCGGTCAGCGCATTACCATACATCTACTTAGTTTTTTCCCTTCCGTCCCTTTTTTTAAAACTACAGTCTGGGTATCTTTGTGTGCTGAGACAAAAGGCGTCCACGTGTGGTGGCTTTAGAGTCACTGATATGTGCGTAAAGGGCGGCGATTCGCACTTCTAGTCGACATGCTCAGAGGTGACTGACGGCCCGCAGACGCGCTCGGTGAAGTCGATTCCATTTTTGCACATTTTGGTCTTTTCTTTTCGTTTTATTTAGTCGTCCTAATTCTGCTAACCTGCATTTTCTATTTTCAGAAATTGGTGCGGACGAGATAAAAGCCTGGTGATTAAAAGGAGCAATAATAATGGTTATGCAGAAAAAGGAGCTCTGTAAGTAAAGGAGAGGAGGAAAGCAAGATGAACACAGTGTGTGTGTGTGTGTGTGTGTGTGTGTGTGTGTGTGTAAAGTGATGCTTTTGGGGAAACACAATCCTGATTGGGTTCAGCCAACAGAAACAATCCCTCCATTATCCGCTCCTTTCTCCGACTACAAGGCGCTGTTTCATTCCGGTCCCTCTCGGTGTGAAAACCCTGGGCTGCAACTGTCCGAACAGCGACTCCGAAAGCTTCCGCTGCTGCTATTTCTGCCCAAACTTGCCCAAGCCAACACCAGACCGACTGCCAAGCGCTCCCCCCCCCGGCTCTGGCACAGCACCGGGGCTGACCATCAAGCAATTACACGGGAACTTGGCAATCGGGAGGAAATCCAGTCATTAAAAGGGCTTAACACTGGCAGAGGGTCTCCGTTGGTGGCGAGCCGAGGCGCCCGCTGCACCCCGTGTTGAATGGGACCACTGGGGGGACTTGTATGGAGGTTTCATATACCAAAGATTTGGCAGGGATTGAGTGAGTGTGTGTCTTTGTGTACACGAACACGCAGCTGTTCACAAACACACACACTCTCCCCCTCCGACCAGATGTTCTCATTCACACACCAGGCTTCCACAGCAGGATACTATATCATCGCTGTAGGGTGAAAACCTTGTACTTTTAAAGCGTCAACTTTTCAGCAACTCCGGGAAACGGCCTCGGTTTCAACGCGATGACAGTGAGATCTCCACATCGGCCAATTTGGCTTTGCGAGAGTTTCACTGAATGTTTGAGACTTCTCTCATCCCACGGCGAAGTCCGTGCTTCTGTCCAACCGAGGTTGAAAACATGAAAAACAAGGCAAAAATCGCACACATGAGGTGTTTTTTTTCACGGTGATGTGGAGGCGAGAGGTGCGCCCATGTCCAAGGTTACAGACGATCGACTGCTGCAGACGTAAACGGCGTTGGATTAGAGGCGGCGTCGGTTCAGGTTCCATCATATTGATCGGGCTTCTCCTCAAGGCTGCTGGAGCAAAGGCAAGGCCAGCACACGATGGTTCAACACCAAACAAGTGTGTGTGGTGTGCACAGCGTGGCGAATATAGAGTATGCAGAGAATGAATAATTAGTTAAACCAATACAGTGCTGCATATATATATATAGATATCTATATCTATATATCTATCATTAAGCTGATTTGCATGTTGTTTACACCGTATTGAGAGCCCTAACAGCAGTTTCTCTATATTAGGAGTTTGCTTTATTATCTATCTTTTAACCGATCACACATAGCATAATTACCATATTCCCATCCAGAGACAGGAACCTTGTGACAAACTGCACGAGAGTATTGGGTTTATGTCTCAGAAACATGGTGCTCAGTGTGTGAAGCACTGATCGGGATTTATTTTATAATATTTGACCAAATCAGAACCAGATATTGCCTCTTTGTACAGACAGGACTCAGTAAAACAGCATTTGTCGTAGTTAAACTCAAATGTAAATACAAGGTTTCTGTTGTGAAGAACGTGCGTTGGGGGATGGACACTTGGGACTTGTTTGGATGTCATGAGAGGCCAGATATCTGTGGGAATACAATGAAAATACACCGAGAAACATCAAAAGCAGTGCTTTTCTAATCTGCACACGTGTCCTGGGGGGTGAAACGATTGAAACTGACAAGGTTATGTTGCCTTCAGTGTCTCTGCAGTAAATATAGAAGATCTGTGCTTTCTGTCAATGTCAGCATTGCGAGGGAAGACTAAAGTTTGAAAGCCATCGTCGATAGCTCATCATGGAAGGTTAAAGCAGCCGTCGATGAGCGCGACGCGGTCGGCCGTCCTCCATCGCTCTCTGCCGAGGCCTTGGAGAGTGCACTCCATGTTGAACTGCCATTGAACTCCTCACAATTAGTTTGAGGTTGGGTTTTTTTTCCCCCCTTTTCTTTCCAGCAGAGAGCCGAGCACTGTTCAGATGAAGGTATCCCTTAGAGATATTTAAACTCCCTCCGTGCCGGCGCAGCCTCCGGGAGTGTAGATGGGATGGTTATTAATGCATTATTTACACACACTTCCTGCTGTCTCCGATTGAGCCTTGGCTTGATTAAAAGGGATATCGCTAAGGTGGCACTTTTAGCACACTGTGATAGGAGAAAGAGGAGCTACTTTGTTGTGAAGTATCCTCGGATCCACCTAAAGACATGATCGGAAAGGTCCCGTTTCCAAAGCACACCTACTGTAGTCCATCTTCCAGCAGGACAAAGATGCAACGATGAGGTCTTTATAGAGACGTCACCACGTTAGGTTATTATGCTTCTGGATGTGCTGCAGACGCAACTGAAGTCAGTTTTTTGATTTGCAGGACAGAAGCTGGCGTTAATCTTCATGATATGCAGTACGGATCATCAGAGGGTTACAGTGCGAGACGCAATCCGGAACGACCGGTTCAGAAGCTGAAGTGAGTGACGCGTTCCGTCCGTCTGTCCGTCAATCTCCTCGGCTTCGTTTCAGCACCGCGGACAGCTCCCGAAGTGTCAGCATGCAGAGCAGCAGCCAGTGGGAGTGGGTGACGCTGACCAGTATCGTTTATCTCTTAATGTACAAGATTTTGAGAAAATGTACAGATAATTCAAGCTTTATTCGTTAAAATATTAGCAGACTTTCTGGTTCAAATTCCAGGTTCCCACCGAATTGTTTTATTTCTAAATACTGAAAACATCTCTCTCTCTATATATCAATATATATAAGAAGAGATGCTGCTCTAACGTCTTGGCTGTGTCTTGTAACACACCCTTCATCTCTAATTATTTGTACGTTCCTAACAGGGCGTCCATGCTTCGTTTAATTAGAACATTGTGTTCTAGTGCGATGACGAAGGATGAAACGGGGCCTCCTCGTCCTCCAACAACAATTCCCCGGCTAAATAAATAAAGCCCTCTTTATATTGGTTGGTCACGGAGGACCATGTTTTAGTGGTATTCTAATTGAAACACATGATTCCGACAGCTTGTTTCTGCACTTAGTCGCAGTGAACCATATCTGATTCGTCATTAAGTAATTATGAATGCTAATGCAAATAAAGCACCTTTCAAACAGAGCTCTCCCTCTCTGTGTCTCTCCTTACAAGGAAATTAATCACTCGCTCCTCGGCGGAGGAAGGCAGCCGGCTGCGGGACGGTCACTTCACTCTCGCTCTGTCGACATATGAAAGAGAGGAGAGACATTAATGATGTCTCGGGGATTCCACCGGGGAAAGTGGAAGGACTCAAAGGGAAAATGAGAGCACTCCTCGCTTTCTATTTTCTCTCCCCTGTTCCTTGTTGCTTTAATAAAGCAAGGAAAGGAGCAGGAAGAGAGAGAGAGAGAGAGAGAGAGAGAGAGAGAGAGAGAGAGAGAGAGAGAGAGAGAGAGTTGCTTAGAAGTCTCCCAGAAAGCACAAGCCGGAGCATTTTGCAGCAATTACAGACAGATTGGGGATTTAGATATTAGTGCCCGGTGGTCCATTAGCTGGTAATTTGCCTGTCTTTTTTCTCCACTCTCAGTCGAGGAGTGTTCCTGCTAAGATCTCTTCCACTCTAATCCTGTAAATAATAGCTGCATGGAGAAGAGAGGAGAGAGCTGGTCTCTGATGGCTGAGTGACACTGAAGGTGGCTGAGTGGAGGGTGGATAGGTGGGTTCGTGGTTAACATGCACAGTGTCTCTACACATCAGCGTAACGCCAAATCAAGTGTGATGCCACGGGATAAGTGCTCGTATTAATAAAGTTTGTGTTTCCAAATTTAGTCCAATTTTTTTGCGAAACCCCACTGACATTTAGCGCAAACACCGAAGAGGAGAAGTGTGTCGGGAGTGATTTCACATCTGTTTAAATCTCCACTGGAAAAGAATCCAAGATGGAGAAACGGGAGCGAAGCATTAACCAGTATGAAGACGTGAGAGGAAGCTCATAAAGCAACGGTGCAGTAATTGGCGTGTCCATAAAGCCTGTTATGAGCCACTGCTAGCGGTGTATTGAGAGGAGACAGTAGAAGTCCCTGTGGCATGGCCCTGGGACACGCAAGCTCGGGGTGACATTAATCACGGCCCCCCCCCCGTCATCGATCGCCCGGATAATGGTTCCGCTTATCACCTCGCTGGGTTCTAAAGGGGCAAAAGCCAGAGGCGTTCAGGGACATCCTCAGAGTCTTCCTCTTCTTCCTCGTTTGTTTATTAACTGTAGTGCAGCTTTAATCATCTTCTTCTCTTGTAATAATGAGAGTTCATAGCACAGAAATAGAAAGGAAGCAAATATATTTATCAAAAGCTAAGAACACGGTGAAACACGTATTAGTTGTGTTCTACATTGTGTGCATAATGGCTCCGTTGCATCGTAGGCTTACTGTATACAGAGTAAAGAGTACACATCCATCTTTCCTGCCTCCTCCCCTTTCCCCACCTCTAATCTCTGCTCTCTCATCTCTCTTCGCAGGAGGAAGACGGTTTGCCGAAATCTTAACGGATCAATTCGGAGGAGGGGTGGGGGGGGGGGGAGACGAAGTGATGAGAGTATAAGTGAAGCAGAGGAGCGGTGGAGGCGATGAAGGGAGGGAAGAAGAGGGAGCAAAAGGGTGGGACGGAAGATAGATAGACGATGGATGGAGGACTGGGAGGAGAGGACGATGTGACATTTACATATCGGCGCAGCACCCACAGCGGCGCACGGACTAGCCAAACTGTCTAATAAGTCAGCCGCTAGTTGGCTAGTTTCCTGCTCTCCCCTCGGCTCTCTGCCCTAATAGGCCGTCTCCACGGGATGAGAGGCATCCGTGCTATTAGTATCTGTCAATCTGGCTGAAGGAGGCGAACTCTGGAGACCCTTAAGGATCAGTGGCCCTTTGGGGGGACTTGGCGGCCCCTGTAAAGCCTCGGGAGAGACGGCCCCCGGAAGCTGTGGAAGCCAAAACCCAGATCTTGGAGGATGTGTAGTTCAAGGCAGAGGGGAGAGAAGAAGCTAGAAGAGATGGAGGCCGTGGAGGAAGCCTAATGAACCTCCTCTTCACCCAAAACGCTGACTCCTACCAAATGTGGTGCACAGAAAGTGATGCATTTAATGATTCTAGACGTATTCTATGTATGTCAAGCCTTCACGGGATTCAGCGGAGTCGAAACGTCCTTTCAGCCCAATAATATGTGGGAACTGGAGTCCAGGGAGCAGATATTTAAGGGGACACATCATGCTAATTGTCAGGTTGTATTTTGGGTTTCTACTAGAACATGTTTACGTGCTTTAATGTTTAAAAAAGACGTCTGATACTGTCTGTCTGAATATACCTTTGTTTTAGTGCCTGTCCCTTTAAGCCCAGTCTGCTCTGATTAGTTTGTGAGAAATATACGGCGCACCTTGTCAAAGGAAGTTCTACAACGCACAAAAACACTGACTGGGTTGTGTTACTTCACACTCCAGATACCCAAAATGTATGTACACAAACTGGCAAAGTCAGTTTTTCATAATATGTCCCCTTTAAATGTCAAGTTAAGTCAATTCTATGACTTATAATAATAATAATGATACGGTGCACTGGTAGGACATTAAAACCACTAGGAGAGATAACATCTGGCAGGGTGTGGTGTATGATGGTAGTTTTTAACATAAAAACAAAATGACGCGACAAACGTCTGATAGTGCTAAAGTGTGGATGACACCAGACAGTTGTCATATATGAGTCGAGTGGCATTAAGTTGGGTATAATCATGTTCTGCTGCTACTTTAAGGTAATGACAGTGTGAGTGTGCACTGCCTCCATCTCCTCCTCCCCGTGCAGCCCTCCCTCCTCCCTCATGCATTGGTAATGAGGCGTAGGCTTATTGACTGAGGGTGGAGATATGATTATCTCCGTCCCACCCCCCCTCCCTTGTCTCTACATTCTCCTACTCTCTCCCCTCCCCGGCCATTCATCAGGAGGGGATAAGGCATGTTTGTTGCGTGTATATTGATTTGTGCTGATGCAAGAAAGCGGGGAGACTCATTACGCATCAAAGATGGAGGCAGAGACACAGAGAGTCCACCAGGGGCCGAGCGGTGTCTCTGCAGGCCTGTATGTGGTCTGCAGCTTGGATGATCCTCACCTCTGGATGAGTGCCCCCCCCCCCCCCCCCAAACATCCCTGTCTTGAACCGCAGGATGTCACCGGAGTGACATACTGTAACAACGAGCACAGTGCAGGTCAACGGGGTAAAAATCAGTTTAACTATGAAACTTCCTTGAAAGCTTTCGAGATGTTATGTTTAAATATGTTAAATATGCAAATGAGGCATTCTCTAATTGTAACTTCTGATAAATCTACAGATGCAAATAGACAAATGAACACCCAGATGTGTGTGTTGAATGTTTCCTTTCCACTAGTCTGTCAGACAACATGTTAGGGAAGTAAAATAGCCCAGAATCTCACAATTGACCAGTGCATGAAGAGCAGCGTCTCACGCTGCTGGACTTCTATCTCCGTGGAGACGATGTGACTGCTGCCGTATGAGGCCGCTCTCACGCTTCTCCCATCTTATTCCTCGCCGCTGAGAGCACATGACGTCATTATTTAGGCCGCGGTAACGTCAGCGGCAGCTCAATGCTGCACTTGTAACAAAAGCCAACAAAAGTACTGATTAGTTTTGGAAGGCTTCGCGGTGCACGCCGTGTATTTCCACCTGTTTTTCTGAACCTTTCAACATCTAATGGTTGACATAGCACTCTGCATAATACGTGATGCGCTATAGTCCAATAATGCATGCTTCATCTTACCAATCTGACCCGGTAACCCCCACACTGAGAGGAACCACAGCACTTGAAAACTATCAAAGCGCTCAAAGTATCCTCGAGAAGTGCATTTGTTGCTCGTATTGTGGCTATACCAAGAGTTGGGTCACTTCCACTCGGGCTAATGAGTTTGCTGGCAGCGTCGCTCTGTGTCTAATGACATCGTTGACACTGATGCTACATATTGTGTCACGGGCCTCTGGCAATCGCTCAGCAGCTGATGTCCTCGCTTTGCCACCGGGGGCACACCGCCTGGCACGGCGGACTGACGGCTTTGGCAGGCCGCGGAGTAACCCGCTGCTACTGTGGCACAGTTTGCAGGACACATCAATTTGTTCCCCGCTATTGTGAGAGACGATCTCTCTGGCGTCGATCCAGAGCCCGCCGCCTCGGCCTCATCTGCATATCTTTGTTATCCGGTGCTGGTTCTGAGGCAGAGAAAGGTAAGGGAGGAAAGACAGAGGGATGACGAGTTGCGCCTCGCCATCTGGGCTCTGTTTCTTCAACGGCCACAAATTAAAACTCAACCTGTATAGAGAGGGGGGGGGGGGGGGGGGGGGTGGATTGTCAAAAGGCAACAATACTTCTAATCTCTTTCTCCCTCTGTGCATTTTCAAAAAGGGGGGAGAGGAAGAAAGGCGCTTTAATAATTAGAGGGGTAGAAAGCTCAAACAGATGAAACAATGTCCCCCTCCTTTTTCCTCTCCCCCTATCGTCTGTAATGACTCGAGCGCTGATGGAGAGGGCTCTTTGAGGATGACATTCAAATGCTGACATTTGAATTATGTCTGTTTATCAGAGGGAGAATGGCCCGCCCGCTTTTGTTGTGCCTCCTTCCGCACGCATGCTCGCCGGGCTGCAGGTACCTCAAAGCCGGCGCGTTCGTTTTAATCACACGCACGCATAACGGCTCGTAGGAATCCTGAAGGGGCAATTTTAGATGGTTTTGTGAAAGTACGGGAGAGTGTAGAGACAGTGTACACTAAAAACTTTAATGGGTTTTATTTCAAGCATTTACAGCGGAAGAGCCATCAAATTGTAACAACCAACATAAAATCACTCATCGTCACTAATCCCCGACTGTATTGCCAGTTTATCTGCATGGCTTATTTTCTCGTGAGGACGAGCACGGACACCATTTTGTGGCTAAAATGCTAAATTCCATCACAATCCATGTTAACCTTCAGGAAGCATCATACACTTAAAGAGAGATACAATTTGCATGGGGAAGATTTATTGTCTATCAGTAAATGGGCTGCAATGCAAAACAAAGGCCACACCGCAGCGGTGTGGTCCCTCCTCGGCTGCTTGTCAAAGTTTGGGATCTAAAATCGGGACGATCCATCACGTTGGCACATGAAAAATTATGGAATTCACCCCGAAGGAAATGTATTCACGGGACGCTGGTGTAAATGGCTGTTTAACAAAGGCATTCAGAAGTCAGCGGTAAACACGGGTCTGCAAGGTGCGCAAAGCTGAGGGGGTTGAGGGGGGGGGGAGAAAACTGCACCCGCCAATTATCAAGCTCGCCATCTGAGGGCTATTTCGCCTGCATATTACATATCACCAGTGAAATATTTAAACAAGCATACATATTGAAACGCTCAGCCGGCTGGTTCGCTTGTGAGAAGGAGCCCTGCTGAAGCTGCTGGGAGAAGTGGGAGGCAATTATCTACATTTCTCCATTAATTATTGCAAGAGTTTTAATTTTCTGTGAATGTGGAATTACCTGCGAGGGCATTGCTATAGTATGACCTGTTATGTGTGTATACCTACGGTCAATGTGTGTGCTTTGAGTAAAATATATGCATAACTATGTGGGCAGAATATAGCTTGGTGCATTAACACGTGTCCATGTATGAATATGTGTATTATTTGTGTAGTTCATTACTGAACACTGGAACTGGACTTTTTCTAATAAGCAGACATTCTGACGTTCACTCTTTAGTTTCGTTCACGCTCCAAAAAAAACGCCTAATCTTACATTTCCATAATTCAGTTGGATGGTGTCTTCCATTGCCTCGTAATGCTCACGTCTCTACCCCCCAGTATGTAACGCAGACTCGTGCCCAAGCTTATGTAACCCAGATGACATCACTGTGACATCATCAGGGCACTGTTCACCGTGACGAGTTAACACATCTTCACTGTTTAAATGCGTGTATTGTCCCTTTAATAATGAATTGCTCAGCAGTTATGTTCTAAATGACAACACGTGAAAATGTACAGTATGCGTGGTTTTCTGCATGTCTATAATGCAGTATGCTGTGCTACATCTCTGTTACATGCAAGTTTAAGCGTATATACTGTACACCAGTCAAAATAATATGTTTTGTTCACTCTATATATTGCATATTTATTTGTGCATCCCTCTGCAGGTAAGTGGAAATCACATGCTTATGAAACAATTTAAAACAAAAGTCTTCCTGTATAAATGCATATACATTATGTCTGTCCATGTGTGTTTTTCATTCCCCTGCACTGATAACACAGTCTCAACAGTCACGATGAAAACCTGTATGCAAATCCCTCTCCCCTCCGGTGGACGAGCTGTATGATCACCATATTGGCATGTGAAAATAATATAGATTGGGAACGTGAGAGGGAGACCAAGTGGAAAATGAGATGATTGCTAAAGTATGTTCTGCCCGATAAACTGAAATTGCATTTGTCTAAGTGCTTGCAGGAGCCAGTCCATATAAACGTCTTGATGTTGAAACTCTTTAAGGTGGACGCTGATAGGCGTTGCACAGAGCAGTCAGGTTATCCTGCAGGATGTATTCTTATAAAGCCTTTTCACCCGTATTCTCTCATTGTCGACTTCTTTTTTCCCCTGTCAGTGACCATAGCGTTAGCTGTTTGCAGTTTATTCAACTCTTCAGGCGGGAAGGCCATGCATGAATCCTCTCTGTGCCTGCTTAGTCCCCCGGGGAAAGCATTGTTCAAGTTCACTATGTTTCCCAGCAGGCCTGAAGGCCCAGCATGCACTGAGTGCCGCCTCATGTTCGTGGTCTTTCAGGGCAGTGGGGAGGGGGGAGGGGGAGCAGCTAAAAACACTAAGCAAGGTATTTACGGTTCAGCTGACCGCTCATCGTGGACGATTGATTCAAAGTGTGTTGCAGCCAAGCCACCAGCTCCCCATGCAACGTCATCCTCAGAGATTACGCCAACATACGGTTTCCTTCATTGCCACGAACATGGGAACTGTAGTTCATTTGGATTCAATCCCACATGCGCTGTGCTGCTGCTGTAAATACTCAATGGAGTATCAATCCACTGCTGAAAATACTCCCCAACAAAGCACTAGTTCCTCCTGTTTGAGTAAGGATTGCTAAAATCAACAGCGAGGACTTTTAGGAAATTACTTTTACAGATGAAACGATTTATTTGTGACACTTTTTTATAGCTGCATGCCAAAGGGACAGGGTAGGAAAGTTGTATATCCAAGGATGAAGTGAAACATCCCGAGAGTAAAATGTTTAAATTTACCAGCTCGTCAGAATCAGTGATGTTACACGGCGGTGTGACTGACAGCAGCTTTGTCGTCCAACACATGAGGTGTAATGTGTCATTTCCAAACAAACAACCCCTTCTCTTACAGGTTAGGGTCAAGCTCAGCTCAGGTCAAGCCCCCCGTACAACACCAGGGTTGTTGAAAACACACAACGGCCCCTTTGTTCTGGGAGTTCCTGCTCGAGCGAACACGCTTTGGGTTGGGACTGCTGTTTTCATTTAGTTGTTGCTCCTGGGGCAGTTTCTTCCCCTCATCCTACTCCTCCCTAGATTTCATCGCCCATACACTGGGAGATGATTTTGTGAATGAAACCATGCATATCCTCGCAGCCTTTATGATGGTAATGACTAGCAGCGGAGGAACAATGGAGGGAGAATGCTGGGATTCAGGGGTTATGGTTGTGGGAAATAAAAGGAGGTGCATGTGAGTGTCACCGATGGGTGAAAACCTCCAAAATGTCAAACGACAGCTTTGCCTTTAGCATGCTGGTAAAGTTCTTCTGACATAATCTGTAATTGTTTTCATCAAAACAAGGTTGTCACAACACTACGCTTATTGGCAGAAAATGAAAGATTGCAAAAGTGACAAAAAAAGTTGTAAAAAGTTACAACAAATAATTTAGACTTTTGAAGATGTTTCTCATCTGCTAGGATATTCCTAAAGCTGATGGCTGACACCCCGTTTCTCCCGACCGATTATTAATTTATTCTATTAAAAATCACCGTATGTTGATTTTGTTATTACAGCCATTTAGCAGACGCTTTTATCCAAAGCGACTTACAATTCAGTATCTATCTGTACACCGTAGGCACAGCTACGGGAGCAATTTCGGGGTTAAGTGTCTTGCTCAAGGACTGGGACTAGTGGAGCAGGAGCCGGGGATTGAACCGCCGACCCTCTGCTTGAAAAGAAAGGTTCTCCCCACACCTTTAAGAGCATGTAGGCTAACAAGTGGTGCAGAAGAAGTTTGCATGCAGCATTATAGAGTATATCTGTGTGCCCTCGTGTGGTTGTGTTTTACATGCAAGTGTGTTTTTGCATCTGCATGTCCTTTAAGACACTCTACGCCAACCTCCCTCTCTCCACGGCGCTCACATCTCCAACTGAAGACGTGTCGACACACGGCGCGCCTGGCATCGATCCCTTCGCCATGGCAACGACAAGCAAGGAAAAAAAAAAATTCATTACCCGGCGAGGAAAGATGGATGCCGAGAGTTGGCGGGAAGTCAAGAATGCCAAACGTTGTGGCCGCCCCTGCACCCCTTCTGACAATTAGGATGAGGAATAAGCCTGCTGTCCGGCGGCGTGGTCCACCTCCACAAAATCCCTGACCGGCCCCACCTCCTCGAGTCACGTCCTGAAATGAACACTCGTCATTCCAGAGGAGTGGAAGGTAGAGGGAGGCTGACGACACTTAGAGTAAAAAATGAATGTTGATTTGTGAGTCAACCTGCAGCCTTTTACTTTGCTGGTCTAAACATTTTGTTTAATGTTTGAAGCGCTGGTGTTCTGGAATAAACTCAAGAGAAAAGGAGTACGCGGTGTGAAAAGGATAAGGACATCCCATAAACGCCCCCACTGTTTGATTGACAGGTGGTTGCTGGCACAAGCAGCACACAAACACCACAGCAAGAAAGAAATCCCTCCACAGCTTCAACAGAATATGACTTTAAATGAAAACACGATTTAACTGATAAGCTGACAAATATTTAGGATAAATTAAAAAGCAAAAAAAAATGAGAGGATTTGCTTCTTCTTCTTTGTATATTGAATATACGTTTCACCTCAACTGTTTCCCTATTTTAAGGAACTGTACTGACTAAATGATTCATTGATTAATCACTAGATTAAAAGACGACAGCAGCTAATACACAGAATGGCTTTATTGAGACGAACACCAGTGAATGTGTTTGGTTTCTCTCGATATGGAACGACTGTACCGTCCACACATCTGGCAGCGCTCCTTCCACCAGACGGCTTTCCCCGTGACACAGAGTGTGGCTGAAAATTGCGGGGCCGCTGCGGTTTAATCGTTATGTGATTGCTTGAGCATGTTACAGCTTGTAGGCACACAGACACAGACCACACCAGCAGACAGAAACACGCTCACACAGACTTTAATGTGCACAGACACACACACACACACACACACACACACACACACACACACACACACGCATGTTTGCAGGTGTTCACAGACACACACACACACGTACTGTATGTGAAGACTTCTGCATGTGGTAGAGAGTTTCAACAGCTCTTACAGACTGATTAGACTGATTTCACCACGTCATTGATCCTGACATGCAAGATTAGCCAATCACCAAGCTGTAAATCCATCAACTGTAACCATATGGTGGGGATGGCAAAGTAAACACCGACTTTTTATCAATAAAATATCGTGTTTAAGACATTTTTGTCAAACTTTCAATGTGGATTTTAGCATCAACTACTGCTGCTAGCAGGTAGCTGTGCCCTGACATGTGTGTGTGCAGCGGCGGTGTCAGTGCAGGGCGTAGAGCAGGCCTTGCTAATCCCTCACAGTAGGTCAACCACTCAAGGAACTGCAGCCATTATCGGCTTTAGCTTCATTTTATTAAATTGCCACATCCCCGTTGTGTGTTAATGGGCTAATTTGTACCGACACCGAGCAAAGGATACAATCAATGATATGGTTTTATAAGGAGGCTTAATCAGATAACAACTTTGTTCTATGCCGGTAATTAGAAACAGGAGTCAAGCTGGAAGAGGAGAGCAGACCTTTCTCAGCCTGTGCCCCGGTGCACCGTGGGAACGCAGGTCGGAGGTCAATTTCAAAATTAGTTAAGCTTGACGGGCTGCCACTGACCTGCACAGGTGCTCCCACTTCCCCTGCTGCTCTGCACTTCCTCCCGCCACCCGGGGGTCACAGACGTCGGGCCCCAGCCTCCCCCCCCCCCTCCACCTAGCTCCCCAGGACCAGTTTTGATCCATTAGCAGAACCACGATAAACCCCAGGCCTGCTGAGAAGACCAAAGACCACCATAGGGCTAATGCAAAGCTTAAGCACATTCAGCAGAGGAACATATCGGGCTGAGTGTTTGCACACCTCGCACTGTAGCGTCTCGGCACGCAATCCACTCCTGAAGGATCTCTTACTTCAAACATCAACTGAAGGGGAGTTTAAGAGTTAAATCTGCTTTTACACACAAACATGAAAACAAACTTCCCTCCCTCCCTTCACCTCCTCTCGGCCTGCCGTCTGTACTCGCAGTATGTTTTTTGGAAAGGGGGGGCGGGTTGTTATTGGCGCGTCCGACCGAGAGAAGAGAAGCTAGGCCGTTGTTTTTGAGCCCCGCTGCGGTGTGGCCTCCCGCTGCTTGGCCTGCCATGTGTAATTAAACATTTGGCCTCCACAATTACTCAGCAGTGTACACTTGCCCGTGTCAGGCCTTGCAGAATATGCATTTCAAAGAGCACCGATTCCCTTAAAAGTGCTGAGCTGACAGCAGCAAGGGGAGAACCTTTTGGGCTGGGGCAGGAGGGGTTGAGGGAGAGAAGGGGAGGCAAGAGGAGGGTGAGACTGGGGGGTCCACAGGGACGGACTGATTAGAAACTTGAAGTAGAACTTGAAACTGGACCAGAGAGGCACTGTCTGGGAGGTACAGGCTGCAGACAACCATTGTTTGTCCTCTTTGGTCGTGAAAAATAGAAATGTGTCAAATCAGAATGACAGAATGCGCTTAATGAAAAGTTCACAACAGCTAGTGGCTCTGTGAGGCTGTTCAGCACCAACGCTTTATAGTACCAGCACATATGGAGACAAGCTTCCAATATGAATTAAAATACTGTTATTTCACTTTATGATTCAGGACGACTGTTACCCCCCTTCAGGTGTCTCTCGATGTCACTGCAGCCACATGGCCGAGGTGGAAAACCCGAGGCAGTGGAACATCTCAACATCAAAACCATCCTGGTGCTGCCGCTGGCCTTCTGTTTGCCTCCCCGACAGTAATGAAATTCACACGCAGCCGTCGTCTGACAACAGAAGTGCTCAGAATTTATGCGAGCACATGCATTAACATTTGACATTGTGTGTCCACGGGTGAAAAGGTTCTAAATTGTAACCTGCCATCAAGGGAAATAAATAAATAACAAATCAAATGTGGAATGAAACACAAAGACTGAACTGAAGAAATGAAAACGTTGATTTGTTCAACATCGCTAAACATAAACAAATAAATATTTTTAACGTGACCTTTAGGAACCCTGACGGTGCCGTCACACACCCTTCAACTTTGTGTAACCGAGTCGTTTCCCGGAGACACTAAAGCTCCTGGTGAAATGACAAACCAGCAGCTCAGGCACGCAGACAAACACGACACCCGCCGCAAACACCGTATCGTGACTTGAGGAGCAGCGCGCTGGCATCCAGCTGTCACTCGAGACTCCCTGAGACTCGAAACACCTCGGCAGAAAAATAAAACTCTCCCTCTCCTTCCCCTGCAGCTCGTCAAGACGCGTGAATCTGCCACGTTTCTCTTATTGATAAGCTTTGACAAAAGTCTAAAGTCTGTGCAATAAGGCAAAAAGCTGGGCCCAACAGAGAGAGCAGGAAGGTAGAGTAGAGTGTCTGCATGTGTGTGAAGAGGAGACTAAGCTGCACACAAAAAGAAAACCAGCACACAAACACTCATCCTCTAGAGTTCCCTGTGAACAATGTGGATTTTAAAAGAAGAAACCTCTCTGCCAGCCCCTTGTCAGCGCTGAAAGCTACCAACACATCACGGAGACGCTGGCAGCACCACCTGCCTGTGAGGCCCCAGCATCCCCTCCTCAGCCTCTTGTGTGCCATAGAGGTGCCTGTGTCCGTGTCCCTCTATTGTGGCGTGGACTGGAGGGGGTATTGTGAACCTCGTCAACGGCGCTGCCATCTCCGTGCCAGCTGGCTGGGCGTGAGTGGCGAAAGGGGGCGAGGAGGGAGCGAACAATGCAAAGATCTGTGCACAATGGGCAGCCGCGGAAAGCCGGCCATTGTTCCGCCACGATCGGCCATGCCAGCTTCCCCGTGCCGACGGCGCTCAATGGCAAGATCTCGTTAAAGAGGGCTGACGTTTTACCCAGAAGCACTGGCTCTTATTTGAGAAAGGTGCCACACATGCAGAGTAAGGTGCACCTTTTCATGGACATGGTTTCCATTTTCTTCTCTTAAACGTCCACATGAGCGCACTGCACGCACGCACATACACAGATATATATCCCCTCGCCCTGCAGCCTTAACAAGCACCAAAGTCCCTCTTTTGAAATCAAAGAGTGAAGGGAGGGGAGGAGCGGCTTTAAGGGAACGTCTGGAATCCATCTGAGATTGAGAAATCCAACCATCGTGGTTGGATCCAATTGAATGAGGCAGGCCTGAGTAACACGCTCCGACACGGCCTTTCTCTTCCTCTAACACCCCGGCCATGTGGTCCCAGAGCCCTGCCAGGAAAGCATGTCACAGCTCATCACAGTTGCAAATGAATATTCATGCGGCGGAGGGCGCCCGTGTGTGAAGTATTTACGCGTGGGCCTGTTTTTAGTGCGACAAAGATAGAAAAAAAAAAAAAGTGTGCGTACTGTAAGTTTTGTGCAGGACGCTGTAAGGCAGCCACAGGCCTCTGCTCCCGACACGGTCGCCGCTTGTAACAGGCGGCGCGGCTCCCAGCGGCTCGCTGGCCAAACACAGCCTGAGTAAGACTCCGTGTTGGCTGGAAGGCTAGGTCTCACACACACACACAAGCGAGCGGGCACACATGTACGCACGCGGGCTGCCAGCACTCCACAGATGTCCTGGCTGTTGCTGCATGCGAGTCAGCGCGGGCCGAGCTCTTTGATGGCGAGGTCTGGTGCGAGGTTTGAGGGTGTGAGGATCGAAATTCAAGGCAGGTGCACGGTCGCGTTAGGCTTCCAGGATATATTCCGATGCCCAGATTGGCCCCTGACCTCTCAAACAACAGCAGGTCTGCCGTTTTCGAGGATCGGAAGGTGCCGCAAAAAAGAATTTCAGAAGCCACAAAACAAATCTGTAAAAATCGTTCTTAGACGACAAACTTTCGGACACGTTCACACCAAAATCAAACTAAAAGTCGTGATACCAAACGACAACTCCGTCGCTGAACTAGTTGTTCCCACAGTGACTAGATTAGCATTGTGGGTAGCATCGAGGGTGAATGTGGAACGTGACATTTGTGACAGGGTAACATTCTAGGATCATAAATTTCAGCAGTGAAAGTTCATGCTGAATTTGATGACAGGCGGAAAAAAATGGACAGCAATGAAATCACATCGGATGAGTTTAGTTCTGTGAAACTCTTCAGAACTTTCCTTCTTCCTCTAAAACAATGGCGGAGTGAAGAACACCTTCAACGTGTCCATTTCAGACATCGAAGGGAGGCTCTCTTTAATTCAGAAGACATGAACGCATCTCAGTGAGGCTTGTCCTCATTATGCATTATGTGACGTTATCACTGCGTTTTAGAAGGCAACCATTACTAAGATGATGATGATGCCTTTGACAGTAAAGTAAGTGCCCGTAGCGTTCTCTTTTGGACAATTGATTTTTAAAGATACTTAGCATAAAAGGTGAGCTATGCAGGATTTAGTTATGTAGATATGAAAGTCAGCAGTACTTAACGTGCAAGACAGAGAGAGGAATTGTGCAGCTTTATCACTTTTCTTCAAACATGATATCGATTAGAATGTTTTGGATAATCCTGCTGACACATGTCAACAGGTGTCTTCACTTGTCCTGGGCTTGATCAACGACTCGTCGCACCTGTGAAGACGACGCAGCTCCCACCTTCCTCACTGCTGATTCTGACCTGAATCCACAGCTCGCGTAGCAAGAAATCAGAATCCGACGAGTCCCAAGAGCAATACGACGCAATACAGACTCTTGAACACCTACGTCACATGGCTGAAGAGAAGCTACACCTTGTTGCATAAGGTGCATCAAGCATCAACACCTGAATTAAGTTTGTATCATTTCATGTTGAGCCACGGAGAGCTGTGGTTTACATCTAAGGGACGTTTTCCAACAGAAAAGTACGTCAGGTGTTTGGGTATTCTATGATATTTAACGGGTATATTCACACCTCATGCTTGCATGCTCTCAAAAATGCTTCTTTAGGATCTCTTCACCTGTCAGACTGGGTGTTTTTCACATTGCTTCGAGATAAATATCAAAATAAAGAAATAAAAACAGGAGATTCTGTGAACCCTCGTAATGAGACGACAGAAATAACCGTTGGTGACGTGCCTGCAGTGCACCGGTTACGAGGCGCTTGGCAGAGGGTGAGAATGACAACTCTGACGACGCCGGGAGTGCATGTGTCAATGTGATTAATTGCACCAGGGAGGAGAATTAGCAGTCTGCTAATCAGGTCGACCAAACAAGGAGGGAAAATTAAGTTTTTAAAGTGTTAGTTTTTCTTACAATCACAGCCCGTTGCAACAGCAGAGGTGAGTTTGTTAATGGCTCATAAGTCCATCCCCGAGGACCAAATTACCCTGAAGGAAGCTCTGTGTTTGTAGAGTGCCAGCTCACATTGTGCAGAAGGGGCAAACACCCACACAGCGTCTAGCCTGGGAGCGGCGAGGCTATTGGTGAATTGGCTGCTCAAACACGCGTGGAATATATATATTTTTGACGTTTGTCTGACTCACAAGTAGACCTCAGTGAGGTACAGAAGTCCCAGTCCAAATTAGAACATGTCTTAACCCGAATAAAAGAGAAAACACACTGGAAGGTCTGGCCACACATACAACAGGAAGTGGAGATCACATCCAATCAGATGTGGCCATTAATTTCCAAGGTTTTTGCTGCCCTTCATTTATGAAAACAACCGCTAAATAACGACTTCTGACATCAGGGTGATGAATGATAGAAAAACAACCAGAGTCCCTCAGTGCAGGCACCTTTTTGTGATCACTGGTCTGTGTGTTTGCATGTTCACACCGATCTATGCGAGAACATCTGGACCGCCTGAAGAGAGGGCCAGTACTGGACCCGCAGACATTCGGGGTCAGTGAAAATGGCCCCCTTTCTTCTCCGCCCTCTGGGTGAATATTTAAATTTCTACCATCGATTTGCTTCCTTCACACCTGCCAGTGCTTTTCCCCTGGATGGAGAAACACGATCCGCTGCTAACATGTGATTTCACTCAGCGGACGAAGGCGAACGTCATCGGTTCGGTACACGTTTGGAAAGCTTCAAAGACACAATCAGAGACTCTGTTCATGAGTCCGGGTGTTTCTGCACTGCTACAGTCACATCCAATGAATCCTCAGTGTGTTCACGCACTTTGGAGTCACCAAACTAAAGCACCAGCTGAGGGTAAACACACTCCGCTAGTGTTAAATAAGAAGCATTCTCTGTTGAACGGCCTTCAAGAGAATTGCGGTATTTAACATTTAACAGCGCACCTCGTGGATGCAACAAGCAAAGAGAAGCTGACGATGCTTCAATATTTTAAAATGGTATCGACTGCAAACGTCTCAAAATGAATATCTGGCCCTCAATCAACCGCCTTCAAAGACAGAGATGATGTGAAATATTGATGCTACATCAGGCCAAGGAAGGCTGTTGTAATGCGTTGTTACAGAGAGGAGGTTCTCAAACTGGCTTTAATTAACAGACCAGTTTGGTTCATGGACTGCCATTTTCAAACCATTTTGGAATTTTGGCCGTCGTCGTTTTTTGGACCTAGACGCGACCATGTTATCCAGATCTGTACCACCCGGCCTGGGACTAGTTCTAGTACCTCAGTCCATAAAGAGATTAATCCAGCCGCTGGATTCGGTCTCACCATTCAAACATAACAGCACACAGGCCATGAATGAATCCCTTCACCGTCATTGGCTCCCCTCTTCCTGGAGACGTTCCTCTCCAGCTCCACCCCTTCCAGTCTCTCAACCTCCTTTTTTTCTCTCTTTTCATCCAGCGTGGTTTCATCGCCCTCCCACCGGCCGACCCACCGCCCGTTAGAGGAGAAGGAGCTCCTTTTCTTTCCCGCTGAAGAAAGTCCAACGGGCGAAAGGGAAGAGAGAGAGAGAGAGAGAGAGAGAGAGAGAGAGAGAGAGAGAGAGAGAGCGAGCGGACAGGACATGAAACCTCTTCCTAACCGTCTCGCCCACCCAGGCCAAAGCCTCTCGATGCACAAGCCCTTCAGCGGCCATGTTCTAGCGCTGTGAATTTTTGTGCAGGTAAAGATTAGCAGAGAGCCCTCGGCATCAAAGCATTCAATCACATTCAAGTAGGGCCCTGTATCAAATGTGCCCTCCACCTCCACTTACTTTAGGAGGGCAGGTCTTTCTTCTCGTCTCCCTTTTTACTCTCCTCTCTTTGGCTTGGTCAGACGGAATTGCCTTTGAAACAGGCATCTCTGCCCCCCCCCCCCTCTACCCTTCATCTCTTGTCAATCTGAGAAAGCCAGGAAATGAACGCTCTTTGTGGGATTAATTAATAGCTGGAGCTGGTCAGCGCGCTAGCAGAGCTGTAATTGCTACTCAGCAGAGGGAGGAGGAGGAGGAGGAGGAGAGGGGGGGGGGGGTTGAAGAAAAAGTTTGGGTTGCAGTTTTTTCGAGTGCAGGGGGGGGGTGTTCCTGAGCGCTTTGAACTGAAGGGCTCTGCTGCAGTGGATTAAAGTGAGAAGAGAGAGATAGATGAGGGAGGAGGGGGGGCTTTGAAGTCTGCTGAAAGGTCTAGGAGAAGAAGAAGTGAAGTTGGGTGGTAGAAATTCTGTCTGGCAACATCAAACAGTGTTATCGCCCACTTTCACCTGTTGACACTCAAGGGTGAAGACACTAGATCCAGCGCTGCGAGCTGCGAGGCTATACGTCTCCTTCTCCTCCTCTCAATCTCCGTCTCTGCATTTCAGTCCAAGCGTCTCCGCGGAGGACGCTACAGATGCAGATTTGTTTTTGTTTGGGGCGCTTCACGCGGCTTGATTCGACTGCTTGCTCCTAAAGTTATTTGGTTTATTTCCAAAGAGGAAAAAAAAAATGCACCCACCTGAACTCTGGGGTCAGCCTGGTGTGCATACATGAATCTGTGCATAGGAGCGTCTGCGTCTTTAAAGTGTGCTTACTGCTCTCCTCCCACACAGAAGCACACGCACGCTAAAAGACGGGACTTAAGTGTGCGCTTGATTGTGGAAAAAGCTCATAAGGTCATCAACTGATTACTGAACAAGTTGAATTTCTTTTATTCAAAAACGCAAGAGTTTAACTCATTAATTCTTCATAACTTTATTCTTTAACAGTCCAACACTGAGGCTGGC
Organism: Cebidichthys violaceus; assembly: GCF_023349555.1. NCBI lineage: Eukaryota > Metazoa > Chordata > Actinopteri > Perciformes > Stichaeidae > Cebidichthys > Cebidichthys violaceus. Next base: position 7,747,474 of record NW_027176417.1, on the reverse strand, counting down.
TTTGTCCTTTGGTGGAAAGTTCAAGACCAAATGGAACAGATACAGTTATTAAGTATAATGAATGAATATATCAATCAAAGGAGCACAAATATGTCTCCAAAGTCCACTTAATTCAGCACAGATATATCATTTATGATTTTGACTGAACGTTGCATGAATGGTCTGACAGATTAAACAGAGAAAAGGATCTTTACTATAGATTTCGATGGGTTAATATAACCAGTTTACTGCCACAAACTATCCATTTAAAGCTTTAACACACACACACACACACACACACACTTCTGTCCACTCATGGTCACAGCTCCTTGAAAAATTAGGGTTTATGTAAAAAAATAAATAATTAACTTTTCAAATCTTTTTTTTTGCTGAACTGCCAAATTAGTGTTGGAGCGGCATTGCGTTCGGGGACTCAGTCGTCAGTAATCTTGTCATTCCTTTGGTGGATGTGTTCTGACGCTGCACATAAGAAAAGACGTCTGCTGCTGCGCTCTGGGCTGCTCTTGTGTCTTTTGTCTCTGGAGCTGAGATCAGTTAAAACACAGCTTAATGAATCCATTTTGATCGTTTTTTCAGAGGTTAAATGAGCACATTTTAAAAGCATGATGTGATTTCTATACATTTGAATTCTTTTTTCGGTTTCTCACACTTTTGGTCATTGTTGAAGATCATTAAATTGCGATCGAATAGCCAGTAAACAATCTAAATGAAGCACAGTTAAACCGTATAATGTGTTATTGTATATTTCTGTAACTTATTCTTTTGTCGTTTCAAGCCACAGCGCTGTGAAGCGTTTGATATTTAGCTGCGAAGTCAAGTTCCTTTGTCTTTTAAAGCCTCAATGAACTAAACCATTAATTAAACAGACACCCTTTAACAGACCTCTCACTCCCAGCTCGTTACAGCGAGGCTTGGTCTCATCAACGGTTTAAGGGGTTCACCCTGAAGCCGGCCTCGGTGTGTCGGCACCAGACGGCCACGAGACGAGTTGGAAGTGAGAAAATGAAACACACGGTTGGGGCCTGAACCCTTTAAGCTGTGCCGTAAAGAGGCTTCTTCCTCCAAGACCACCAAGACACAATCTCAGTAGACACAGCGGCTGTGATTCTGCTGCCGGTGGTCTGCAGAAAATAAATAGATCAACTGTGTGCAGCTCATGGGAGTGGACAAGTGCAAATGAATACCCTGAAAGTCAAAAATATGCACCAGACGGAGAAATCGTATGCATATCCAGTGAAGTGAGCCCACATCCACTCATCCATTATACCAGCTTGGCACATTTTAGACACACACACACACACACACACACACACACACACACACACACACACACACACACACACACACACACACACACACTGGACAGACAGTAATATCAAAATTCAGGAAAGAGAAAGATGTAGTGGGGGGGGGAGGAGAGCGATCCTTGATTTTTATGCAACGCCTGTTCAAAATTCAACTATCCTTGAGGCGCTTGTGCAACACTTTGCTGATGTCTGGAGGCCTGTAATTGTGCACACACATCAGTTATGGATCGGGGCTCTGGTGCTCCTCGCCTCGTCCTCCGTCGCCTCCAATCAGAGCCGGGCCTGGAGCTGGTTGCGCTCCCCCGGTGCTTTTTTGGGAGCAGTTTGATTACAGGTGTGGCGCAGGCCTTGTTATCGTGTTGTTGTCGTATGTTGTGTGGGAGGAATGGTGGTCCCCTTCTCCTTCTTTTACTCCTGTTCTCGTCCGGATAAGGGGCTCGTTGGTGGGTGGGTGGAGGGAATTAGGGAGGGAGCGAGGGTGGAGGTGGTGGTGGAGGAGCAGGAGGCAGAGGGGAGGGGGTGGGGGGGGTCTGATTCGGCCATCACATCCCGCTAACAATTTCTGTCAGGTCCCTAGAGGTTCCCTAATGAGCCCCACCGACACGGCCGAAGGCGAGATCCCCGCACCGGCCCACTGAAGTGAGAAGCCAGAAGATCGGCACCTAGCAGCCTCACAATTATTAATCAGACTTCTTTCTTTCTCCCTCGTCCCTTTTCATTCCCATCTCTCTCTCTCTCTCTCTCTCTCTCTCTCTCTCTCCCCGTCCTTTCACTCTATTCACCAGTTAGTCAAAGTGTTCCCCTGTTTCGTACAGATAGGAACACTGGTCTTTACAGCCCGACATGCAGACATTCAGTTAAAGGAGAAAGCGAGAGGACAGACCGTTAAACTACGTGACGAGTCTTTCCTTGAAACAGGGAGGCAAAGCTACACTGACATCACTGATAAAGAAGCATGTTGTATCGTATGTTAACTGATAAATAAGCATGTTGTATCAAATGTTAACTGATAAATAAGCATGTTGTATTGTATGTTAACTGATAAATAAGCATGTTGTATTGTATGTTAACTGATAAAGAAGCATGTTGTATTGTATGTTAACTGATAAATAAGCATGTTGTATCGTATGTTAACTGATAAATAAGCATGTTGTATTGTATGTTAACTGATAAAGAAGCATGTTGTATTGTATGTTAACTGATAAAGAAGCATGTTGTATTGTATGTTAACTGATAAATAAGCATGTTGTATCGTATGTTAACTGATAAATAAGCATGTTGTATTGTATGTTAACTGATAAATAAGCATGTTGTATTGTATGTTAACTGATAAATAAGCATGTTGTATTGTATGTTAACTGATAAATAAGCATGTTGTATTGTATGTTAACTGATAAATAAGCATGTTGTATCAAATGTTAACTGATAAAGAAGCATGTTGTATTGTATGTTAACTGATAAAGAAGCATGTTGTATTGTATGTTAACTGATAAATAAGCATGTTGTATTGTATGTTAACTGATAAATAAGCATGTTGTATCGTATGTTAACTGATAAATAAGCATGTTG
>NW_027176417.1:7037098-7057098 GCF_023349555.1 Cebidichthys violaceus | reverse complement strand
TGGGATAATACCGACGGTGTTGACAGTGTCGCTTTTTATCCAGGACGTTCTGGAGCTGCTGGAGAAGCGCGTGAAGTCTCGGTTTTCCCACCGTCAGATCCACCTGCTGAGCAACCCGACGTTCGCCGAGTACCTGGACCGGGTCCGGACCCAGCTCAGCCTGCCGGACGACTTCCCGGACGACAAGTTCGCTCTGGACTGGAACGCCGGCATCGAGGTGAGCCCACCACCAAGGGCCCGATCTGGGCTTCAAACATCTGGAATCAGACGTGAGTGCATTTAGTGGACCCGTCTCTGTTTTTCTTTCTTCAGACTCTGTGTGAAGACAAATCGGTGGAGGATGTTTTACAGAGACACTTCAACTCCAGCAAGGACTTCCGCTCCATGCACACGCTGCTGGTACAGCACCCCTTTATTTCAACTGTAACACACCACATCTGTCACTCGGTGTGAGACCTCACTACCCTCGTCTCACTCTCTATCTCCAGATGTTGTGCCTGAGTCGAGTGTCTGTTGCCAAACCTGCCATTAAACCTGCAGACCTGCTGGAGGCCAGCAGACTGTGTTTTGCCGACGCCAACGCGAATATGCTCCACGGTAAAAAAAATAAACAAACGGCGACGGCCTTTCTCTCTTCACTCTCTAAAGAGTCCACAGCGGTTATATCTCTGCTTCTTTCCCCTCCCTCCGTAGGTCTGTCCATCCTGGAGCTGTGCCTCATCATCGCCATGAAACACCTCAACGACGTCTACGAAGGAGAGCCGTTCAATCTGCAAATGGTTCACAACGGTACGACTGGAAAAACAGACCTCTAGTTTTTAGGACAAACATATCGGCTTTTTCTTACTTGTGTATAAGAAGTAGATCTTTGTTTTTTTTAGAGTTTAAGAAGTTCCTGCAGAGGAAGTCGAACTCCATATATAACTTTGAGCAGCCGGTCATCTTGAAGGTGCGTGTAAAGCATTTAAAGAGTATAGCTCGTATATCTATCTATCTATCTATCTATCTATCTATCTATCTATCTATCTATCTATCTATCTATCTATCTATCTATCTATCTATCTAAAGATGGTCGACTGATCTACTGAACACTTGGTCCTCAGGCCTTCGAGCACCTGCAGCAGCTGGAGCTGATCCGGCCGGTCGACAGCTCCTCGGCCAAAACCCAGAGGGAGTACCAGCTGATGAGACTCATGCTGGACCACAGTCAGATCATGGAGGCCCTGCAGAAGTACCCACAATGCCCCACGGACGTCAAGCAGTGGGCCATGTCGGCGTTCGGCTAGGACCCGGCCTACATTTGGACTTTGTGTCGACGTTTGTTTGCTGTGTTTTCTGCTCACAGATGAAAGAAGCTTCTGGGGTTACTGAGCTGGATGACCAAAATTAAACCAGGCAGAAAACATGGCTGCCAGTATGTGAACTCTACACCAGTAGTCCGGATTATTTTACATGTACTCTGAATACCAAGTGTGTTCTGGAGCCAAGTTTGGATGACGAGTTACTGTAAATAATCACAGAATATAAACCGTCATTGAGGATATGATCAAATAAAATGTATGTTATTAAAACAAGACACCTGTCATCTGATTCTGACCGTTTTTTAACTCAAATCTCTTCTTGAATTTAATTTAAAAGTCTGGAAAGAAGTGTCCCGCTGAGCCTGCTGAATGCTGCCACCTGGTGGTGTGTTTCTACCGTCACCATCCACAATGTTTACATCGTAGAGACAAAACACGCTGCACATACTGTACATACATGCAGTTAACGGGTCTATTAATAACACGCCGTGTACCGGAACATTCAGAGGACTTTGAACCACTCTGGCTCCCTCGGTCCTGCAACAATAAATTCACTGTTATACATTCCATTTGCTTTGTGAGAGTTGTAATAATTTAATTCTATGTTTTTCTGGTAGATTTGTATGTTCTTACACAGCATGTTAGCTGAACATGCAAACATGTTAAAAGCAATAGATGGTACATCAGAAGTTTGAATTATCTAAAGGCTTTCTAACTTCTACCTGCAGCCGTCGGATCGAGGAGGAGGAGGAGGTAGTGATGTGATTCAGTCAGTGAAAAGAAGAAGAAGGTCAGCATTCACAATCTAAAAACACATTTATTTACATCACGTGGATCACTTCAGCTGATAAAAACACGGCCCAGAGTGGCAGCGCTGATCGGGGATCTGGTTCTCCTCTGTGATAATGCTTCCAGGGTTTCTCGAGCTTCTCTTTCTGCTTTTAATACTTTACCAAGAGGACTTCTCTTTCCTCTGATCCTCCCTCGTCCCTCAAGGTCTCAAGAACAACGTCTCCGGTTTGAAATTCCGGACATAAGTCATCCCGTTTTTCACATCTTTTAGTCAGCAAAATCAAAAAACGCACAGTCACATGTATCAGGAGTATAGAAAACAAAAAAATAAAGAACATTTTCATCATTTTAGAGACGTTTTTGTGACGGATTCATCGGTTACCAGAAACCCTGTGAGCGGCATTAACATTACAGGCCGCGTTGGCAAATCCTGGATCAGCGCTGCACCTCCAGAGCCTTGAGAGATGTGGGGTCAAAAACGCCTGTAGTGTTTTGGGTTGTTTCTGTTTTGTAGAACTTTCAGGGCCGGCCACCAGACCTATCCTGCTGCCGCGAGGCCATTGGTTCAATGTTTCCTCTAAAAGTCTTACCAACAGCGGGGAAAGGAGGCGATCGAAATGCTGGAATGAAGTATCTGTAGTGTATCTGTAGATTGCTTCGTCACATGGAGTATTGCAACTGATGTTTAAGAGCTTCGGGGATTCTTCAAATTGCAGGGGACTCGAGTAGGTACCTTGAGGAACGCCATGTTGGGGGTTTTTGTGTGCTACGGAACTCTTAAGTGCCTACTTGGATGCGTTACAAAGTACTCCAATGAGCCTCCAGCTTTTAGCTTTCACAAAGCTCAACTTAAAGCCGAGGCAAAACACAAGAAAAGTAGAAATGAATGTAGAGGAAACACTGAAGTTCAACACGCACTTATAAAGATTCAGCTCAGAGTATATAGTTGATACAGGTATTTATGTTCTCATGTCTGTACAGATCCTAGACTGCTTAAAATAGTGGGGCAACAAGACACAAATGTTTCACTGGTAGTTAATATGCACAGCAATGTGAGGCGCTGGGCGAGAGGAGGTCGATATAGAAACACGTAAAGCTACATGCTGAGGAAACCCATTCATACACCTTTAAATGACCAGGTTTAGACCAGGTTCAGACCACGTTCAGATCATGTTTAGACCATGTTCAGACCATGTTTAGACCATGTTCAGACCATGTCTGGGTCAGATCTGCTGAGATAGTCCAGACCTGAGGGGAAGCAAAGAAGTGTTTGACGTGTTCACATCTGGACAGGTTCAGATGAAGATGAACAAAGGTTATTTTGGATGAACTAATAAGCTTCTGTTATATTTAAACTCTACTTGGGAACGTTTTAATGAAACAGATTTGTTCTTTGTGGTTGGGTTGTACGGGGTCTCAGAGCAGGTCAGCGTACAACCAGGAGGTGTATGAATGGATCTCAGAGTGCGCTGGTTTTACTAGTTTCTACAGCGACGGGGCACAATCACACAAAACCAGCCAAACCCAAAGCCCCCTAGAGTTACACAGGGCCGGGCTCAATCCACCAAAGTACACACAATACTGGAATCCAGGAGTCTGAAGAACATTCATTCTCGGTCGTTTGTCCATAGACTGAATAGAAAGAAGCACGTTACAGTTTATATCTTTTCTTTTTGAATTAATGAAAGTATTTCCTGAATTACAACTGAACACCCCCCCCCCCAAACAACAACAAATAAATCGTGCCAACCCTTACGACATTATTCAGAGTTGCACCTGAGTTCTGATACCCAAAACCTCAGACCTGTAAATTAAAAAATAAATACAACACATCAATATGCAAGGTAACGGATTAAAAAAAAAAAAAAAAGAGAGAAATTAAAATGCTACAAGTTATTTGTGTGTCTGTGTATTGAAAGTCACTCCTGCAGCTGGTCCTACAGCAGTGTAGGGTAGTTTGCGGCACTGGTTGCATATAACTTGCTAGAACTTAGAAAAGCATAGTACTGAATCCCTGAATGGTGTTTGTTGGTTTGGGTCGGTTTCTCAAGCGCCGTTTAAACTCCAGCTGTTCAACACTGAAGATGGGATGTGACCGCCGACCGAGAACTGGCACGTTGTCTTTGCTGTGGCTGATAAGTCAACCCTAACAGCCACTTTGGCAGGAAACCAACCAACTGTTGGAGTTTTTAAAATCCACTTGGCTGCTGAAATACTGGTGAGTTTTACACTTTTGGACACAAACGTGGGGATAAAAAAAGGGTAATACTGGAGTTCTTCCTTTAGGTTTTTAGTCTTGCACAGTTATGGAAAAGTTTAAATGGTAAAAATGAGTCATCTCAAACTTACGGGGAGAAATGAGAGTTTACTCCTGGAAATTATCCCCCAAACTGGATGCTTTGAATCCCGCTCCTCCCTGGTTATGATTTTGGTTGTTCTTGCCACACTTTCTACCCCGAAGAAATCCCTGCGAGTGAGGTAGTGCTGATCGCCTCAGACGAACGGCGGATAACTGAAGAAGGAGCAAAGGGAAGCGATGCGGATGTGAATATTGTACCGGTGCTACAGTAAATAAGAAGATGGCTTTAACTTCCTTCAGGTTTGCTGTGTTGTTGCAATAGTCGTATATTGTACTGAGATAATATCTCAAACCTGACGCGCTCAGTGAACAGCTCCTGTAGACCTCCGGTAGACCTCCCGCTCTTTAGCTCTTACAGTTTCTGGGTTGTTTGTACTTCGCTAGTTTAACGAAGTGTTTTAGGAAATAGGGAAAATGTGTTGCTGAAATAAATACAGCGTGAATACCAGGATATTTGGGAGGACGTGTGAGCGCTCGAAACAAATGTCTAGCTCAGTGACAGACTTGATGTTTGCTGCCTTCCCTCACAAGTGATTTAACTCGTCTGCTGTTCATTTCCTCGAGCGCTGCAGTACGGCGTTTCTTCAAAAAGCAATGTGTATTACAAAGAAAGCACGGTTATGAATCGCCTCGCACGTGAAATGGTTTGGCAGAAAGGAGCTTCTTCGCCGTTTCTTTTAAATTTGATTTGAAAAACGCTCGATTTTAAACTGCGTCTTGTGAAACCGTCCCAAAGCTTGAGGAGAGACTGCAGGTCTGCCGGCACCAGTGTTCACCGTCCCTCAGAAGAAATAAAAGACTGTCATTGTGTCACTACAATGACAGATACATCCGTTTTGCCTGACATCTACAAGAGTAACTAGCATGGATACGTAGAAATGGCACCAGGATGAAAGAGAGAGTCCTCGTCTCCGCTCGTCTCGCTGCAGATAGCCGGGCGGTCGCTTCAAACCTCCAGCGCTGTATGAGGGACGTTAAACCGCACCGTAGTGACAGTTTATCGGTTTAAAATGTGAAAACAGTTAACATGCAGCTGCTTGTGTCTGAACCCGGTCTATCCAGCCAGATGTCCAGAGATAGAAAGCACCGGTGAGCAGTTGCTCAAACGTTGTTTAGGCAACATTTGACTTCACCAAAGTGGAAGCACTTGCTCTAAAACGTAGGATTTAATAAACAGCCGTAGAGAGATTGACAAGGTTCGACCGGTGCGATGTACCGGTCTGAGATTAGTGTTGAGATTAAATTTGATCTGGTCTTAAAGCCTGCGGAGATGATGTTTTTCAGCAAGCCAGCGCGGCTAAACAGAGTCCAGAGAGAGAGAGAGAGAGAGAGAGAGAGAGAGAGAGAGAGAGAGAGAGAGAGAGAGAGAGAGAGAGAGAGAGAGAGAGAGAGCGTATCAGCAAGAGAGGAGGTACTCCAGTCCGAGACGGGTGAGGAGGAGGAGGGGGAGGGGGAGGAGGATGCGAGTAGGTGGTGAGTAGCAAAGTTTCCTGAGGTGTATCAAAGGAGAGCAGAAACTCTTGATAGTAATAAAACAAAAAAAAAGGATGTGTGTGTGTGTGTGTGTGTGTGTGTGTGTGTGTGTGTGTGTGTGTGTGCGCGCGCGAATCAAATCAAAAGCAAGCTGGCTCAGCTAAATACAGGTGTCGATCCAGATCAGGGCTGGGTACCCCTGCACTTCACATGTGATCCCTGTCCTACAACACACACACACACACACACACACACACACACACACACACACACACACACACACACACACACACACACACACACACACACACACACACACACACACACACACACACACACACACACACGGGACGCTCTAGTTTGTTCATCTACAGATAGAACCAGACCACACACGACTGATCTCACACAAAGAACCAGACCAAGAGGCTCCGAGAGCGTGGTACCAGATACGACATGAAGGTATCGGTGGTTGGTACCCAGCGCTAATCCAGAGAGATATAAACACATGTACTCTATATCCAGATCTCACTTGTCAGCGGAGGATAGTACGACTCCGGTGACAGTTGACACGGCAAACCCAAAAAAACGGAAAAGAAGAAAAATCACTTTAAACGACACCATCGTGGGGGGTTCTCTCTCTTTTTTCTAATCATCATCATCATCAGAAGAAGAAAACGTCAAAGAGAGAGAGAAAAAAAAAAAAAAGTTCATAATCAAAGTGGAGCAAAACTAAAGTTGAGCTGGAGAACGGGGAGGAACATCGTCGTTCTCGGTGCGCATGGCCGTGTGCACAGAGGCTTCGCTGACTACATTACCCATGAGCGTCGTGGCTGACGGCGGGTCGTTTGGATGTCGTGAAGAGCCGAGGGAGAGTGTGAGCTATGACCGTGAACAGGGAGAGGGACTGATTTAAACTGTGTCCATCTGAACTGAGGTATACCTGGTTGAAGGAGGTTTATGGTTTGTTTTTTTAAATCGTCGTAATGCTTGAGAATGGACCCCCCCCTTCCCCCTTCCCCCTTTAAAATAAGCTTGATTACCAAGTTGTCTGGGTCCATAATACACTATGTACAGCAGCATTACACTATAAACATTCAGAAGCCGTTGCTTATTGGCAGAACGATAGTCGTTTCTTCAGAAAAAACGCACACGAGAAAAACAGCAAATGTATCGAGAGCCAGGTGCTCCTCTTCTTTTTTTTCTTCTTTTCTTTTTTGTTTTACACTAAAATGCACCGAGAGTTCTGTGGAGCTTCTCTGCCAGATCTTCTCTCTCCGTAGAAAACCGAGCAGAACAGGTCGCCCTCCAGTGTGCGTGTGTGTGTGTGTGTGTGTGTGTGTGTGTGTGTGTGTGTGTGTGTGTGTGTGTGTGTGTGTGTGTATGTGTGTGTGTGTGTGTGTGTGTGTGTGTGTGTGTGTGTATAAAAACAATACATGATTAAAGTGTTTGTCGAGGGTCGGCGTCCCAGCATGTCACTCGCTGACGTCGTCGTTTTATCCTGAATCGTTTGCTCGGGACAAGAGAGTTTCGACCGTTACAATGTTACAATCCTCCGGCACACGCGTATCAAAATGGATATCAACGGATGAGGGGGGGGGGCACGGTGTTTCCTGAACGCGAGTAGCGGCCCGCACTTAAAGGACAAAAAAAAAGACGGACAAAAACGAAAATTGGAAAGAAAGAACAAAAAGAAAAACACACTACGCCAACCAACCAGGGCCGGACGCTCGTGTCGATCCGTGTTTCTGCTGGCGCCGATCACAAGCTGGACTCCTTGGGCTGCAGGTCCACGTTGGTCACCATCGTGACGACGGTGACGATCTCCTCGAGGCCGATGACGGGGGCCTGGCGCTGCATTTGTCCGATGCGCTCCTCGACGCAGCCGGCGGACAGGCGGGCCTCGGCCTCGTGGTCCCAGCAGTCCTCGATGGTTTCACAGAGCATGGCCAGACCCTGAGAGGAGAGCGGCAGGGTTAACGGGACTCACTGGGTCTCGGAACAAAAGAACGAGATTACATTTCAAATATCAAGTCGACAACCAAAGGGTCTCGTGGTCGCTCACCGCGTGTTTCTGCCAGCAGTCTCTCAGGATGGGCCTCAGCTTCTTATGAACGACAACCTCCTGCATGTCCTCCAGAGACGGATGCTGACCCACCTCCTCCTCGAACGGGAGCATGTACTCGTCCACCGGGCCTGTTGACATTCAAAAACACAACTCAAACTAATCTGAAGTAACGCGACACGCGGAAGAACGTGCACGGATGCGGCGCTTGCGGCGGACTCACCGTCGGCGGCGGTGCATCGCGCCGCGAGCTCCCAGAGGACGAGGCCGAAGGCGTACATGTCGATACGCAGGAAGGAGTCGCGCTGGAAGTTGATGGCGCCCTCCAGGACTTCAGGAGCCATGTAGCGCCGCGTCCCCACCTGAGGGTTCAAACGGCAGCGTCGGGACACAGACGTGAACAGAAAATCAAGTAGAAAGTCACGACACGGCTCACAGATGTGCCGAGATGAGCGAAAAGTGACGCTCGTCATTGAGGGGTGTTGCTGCTTAGCTGGCAGAAACATCAATGATCCCTGTATGACCCCGCAGTTCACCACACTACCCTGATGGTTCTGTCCCGCATCCAAACCTGAATCTGTAATCACCTGCAGATGTTTAAAAGCATTTACCAACATTTTAGGAACCTTCGGGGGCCAGTGCACGAACAAAACAAGCCACACTGCCACCCATAGGCGCTGTGAGGTATTTCACAAGACTGATCTGAGCTACAAAGGCGTGAAACGCGGTGAAGATGTGGACGTACCTGTCCGTGTGTGTCTCCTGCCGATTTCCCCGCCTCGAACTGCAGGGCGAGGCCAAAGTCAGCTATGCAGGCTGTCAGGTTACTCTTCAGCAGCACGTTCTTACTCTTAATGTCCCTAAGACACAACAAGGACGACACATTTATTGTGGAACTCCTAGAGCCGGTCCAACGCGGTGCAAACGTTTTTTGATTAAAAAGCCTTTAAAACCTGTGAGCGATGGAGGGCTTGTGTCCGTCCTTGTGTCCCGGGACGTCTTCGTGGAGGTAGGCCAGGCCGCGGGCCGCCGTCTGAGTGATGTGGCAGAGCTCGTTCCACGACACCACGTTGGCCTTCAGGTAGTCCGTCATCGAGCCCTGGAGACAGACGAGTCGTGTTATACATTACATCATAATATATATATATATATATATATATATATATATATATATATATGCATTTTTAGATACTGATCACATTTGAAGACATGCATTTATATTAAATACTGACGTAGAAACGTAACAAACACAAGGCTAAGATTTCAGCAGTGATATTCCAGCTGCGTCTGCTTCATTCCTTATCCTGCACACATCTCTGTTCTTACAAAATGTATGTCAATAGGACACAAGGTCACTTCCGGCAAGGCCAAAGACCGCTGTAGTTGCAGGAGTGGCCACTAGAGGGCAGGCAGCGCCAACACATGGAGACAGTAAATCACATCAGTTGTTCTGCTTTTGGATAAATGCCCTGCAGTGTGCTCATACCTGGGTTTATTCAGCATGTTTTAATTTATGTCAAATTGTTACAAAGACAGACAACATCCCTGGCAGCTATTAATAAGAATGCATTGTCCGAGATATGAAAATATTTTAATTATAGGGAGTTTTTAGGGGCCTGCGTCCTTTTCAAGCAAGCCACTGCACGCTACCTCAACGCATGAAGCCGCTGTAACGCACCGAACATCAAGGCATAAATCAGCTGTCAAGGAGAGTGAACTCTGCAATCAGAGCTCCAGCTGTGTTGCACAAGCAAGAGGTTCAGCCCACGACTGACGTGGCCAACATTTTGACACCTGCTCTGAGAAACTGGCAGGAAGGAAAAGCTTTTTGTAGGTTAGCGTTTAAGTTATGTATCCCCTAAAGACTTTTGAAATAATTACAGCGCACGCTTGGCAAGGCTAGTTTATTCAATGCTCTTTCTACTTGGAGAGCTTCTACAAGTCAGAGTAGCACTTGCAGAGCCGCTGCAGGGTTAAGTGGCTCAGCGAGAGGCGTATTGTTGGGTTAAAGCCCCGCCGCCGCACCCACAACCTTCACATGTTCAACCTTAATTCACACGAGGACGGCCTCTTGAGCACGGCGATTTAAATGCTGCGCCTGGCTGGGAAAACTCAAGCGAGCGAGAATCACTCTGCACTTCGTCGGTAATGACCCTCAAGACACCGAGGCACTTAAAGCCCCGAACGCTGCAGAGGCCGTGGTCGAGAGAGGGCGAGTGAAGCGCCAAATCCACCTTCTCTGGGTAAACAAGGCTTACAAAGAGGAAAGAAAGAACAGCACCAAGTGCATTGTAGTAGTGGATCAGCAATACAATGTAGGCCTCATGCACGTTGTCCCGTTTTCACACTTTGCCTTTACATGGACACAAACTGACGACTCGAGCGTCCACAGCTCGCCAGTAATCAGATTACTCCTGCGCGGCGTTTATTTGTTTCCTCACTACGTTAATGTGTCTGAATTTGACAAATAACCGCCTGGTTCAGTTGTGGAAACTCAAGTACTTATTTGGACTCGTTCATTTGGGTCTTAGTTTCAGTTACACACCAGATTGAATTATTTTGGATGCACCACTAACGGCTTTCATCCGTTCACCCTCGGCGTTGCTGTTGCAGCAGATCTTTCCCCCTCTGACGTCTGTCAGTTGTTGAGGTAAAGCTAGCTTAGCTTAGCTTAGCTAGGAGTGTCAGGTTTAAACCAAGTTTAGAAGTCGGTTTAAAAGCGGATTTTGGACTTTTCTATCAGTGGATAAGCTCTTGTGACCTTTTTAGGGGAATTAGAAATGCAGATTTCGTAAATGTATGTAAAAACGGGCAATTACAGTGGTCAGAACAATATAAAAGAGGTTTCATGTATTGCTTGGTTATTACACTGCATCACAAAATTCAATGCAGCATTTTATGTACTGCCATTTCTCCCCCCGCACTTGTTAAAAGTCTCTGTTCAGCTCAAACCTGAGCGTTTCTTATAAAACAAAAAGAGAAAATGACTCAATGTAATAAAAGCAGAAATGTAGCGGTGTGCCGGCGGTGCCGCTCCGTCCCGGACGGCGTACCTTTTCGTGGTAGGCGGTGATGAGCCACAGCTCCAGGTCCAGGTTGTTGTTCCTCTTCTCCGCGCCGAGAAAGTGGAGGATGTTGTCGTGCTTCATGCCGCTCACGCTGAAGATCTCGTACTCGTTCTGCCAAGACAGTTTGTCCTGGACAAGAGCAGAGAGACGATGCAGATGTTATTTCTCTCGTCGAACCGCTGCGTTTGTTACCAAGTCTGGCTGAAGGAGAAGTCTCGTTCCATTTCACGCAACGAGCCCACCCCTCAACACAGGAATACAATAAACAGCTTCAGCCTCGTCTTCATCGTTTACGTCGCCTCATTGCCTTTTACACCGTTTGTTACGGCGACGAGCGGCCCGTCTCACTTCACAGTTTAAATACCTGGATGGGGAAGATCTTCACAGCCACGAAATCGTTCAGCAGCTGGGCCTTCCACACACACCCGAAGCGCCCCCTGGCTTTCAGCTCGATCAGCTGCAGCGGTTTGTGTCCCAAAATGGGGGACGGGGGTGAGGGCCCGGGATCCTGTGGAGAGAGGGCAGAGGACAGTTGTCCTTCATTCTTCTGCATTAACATAGCATTCGGCCATCTTCACATCCTGAATCACATCTCAGCTTACAGACGTACTTTAATGTGGCGATGCTCTGCTATAATGTTTTGCCAGCATGCTGCTTTTATCCTCTTTATGTTGTGGAAACTCATTATTTTGCTTTATGTATTTTATGAGTCTGTTCTTTGCTTTGTTTGATTGTTAAAGCACTTTGGAGAGTCTGGTTTAGGAAGTGCTGCATGTTTGACTTCAGCGTTATTATTATTATTACTGTGAAGGTTTTTTTTTGGCAGCGAGGAAACAGCATATTAAATATGGGTTTGGATTCATTCATTTTAAATTCAATTAAACCCCCCGAGGCTGCGTTTGCTTGAGTTTACAGAAGCGGGATTGTAACTGGAGAGGTGCCAGTTTGAATCCAATCAGTCGCAGAGGAAAAGGTTGGGAGGGAACGATCTAGAACCTCGAGTACCACCGAGCAGAGCGCACAGAGCGCACACTGCAACATGAAGGAATATGAAGCAGGCCCATTAGAAGGAACAATACATTTTTGGGTTAAAAACCCCTGACGGGTCAAAGCCGTGTGTTCATGCTAATCCCGTACAAACAAAAGTGAACGCGAGGAAGCCAAGTGTTCCAAATGTAAAGTAGGTTAAACACAGCTGGTGATCGGGATTAAGCTGATCACTTTCACATGTGACTTCACAGGGAAGGACAGAGGGCGAGCGAGGATATGGAGAGAGAGAGAGAGAGAGAGAGAGAGAGAGAGAGAGAGAGAGAGAGAGAGAGAAAGAAAGAGCGACACAGAGACAGAGAGAGAGAGAGAGAGAGAGAGAGAGAGAAAGAAAGAGCGACACAGAGACAGAGAGAGAGAGAGAGAGAGAGAAAGAGCGACACAGAGACAGAGACAGAGAGACAGAGAGAGAGAGAGAGAGAGAGAGAGAGAGAGAGAGAGGAAGGTTAAAAAGAAGCATGCAGTGAGGGAGTCACATTTCCAGAGGATAAAGGGAGGAGGAGAAAGACTAGCACATGACTGATGGCCTTTGATGAAACCAGATATGCTTCTGTAAAATCTCGACGTTACCTCCATGCCTCGGTATCGCTGTTGTCAGCCCCCCCGCCCCCCTGCAACACCGTCGATGTTCATGTTTTTACTTGAACTGGAGGCTTACATGGTGCTTGATAAGCTGGAGCAAGTTTCAAGAGGCCCACAGGATCCATTCAAGCACCGCGATGACATATCAAAAGCACTCGTCAATCACCGTCTTCCAACGCCACATAAAATGCCCCCTTTTGGGTTAAAAGGTTTGCTACCGATGCCAGCCACAGATTAAATATACATACTGCGTTCTCTTTGGCTGAGAGGAATAAAAAAATTTAAAAAAGGAACATTACCGCCGGGGTTTTGGCCCCCACCCTTTCTTAAAGACAAACACGCGTCTTTTTAACCGCCTGTCCTGACAGGATTAGTGTGGCAACAGAAGCAAACTGTACGTCACCGAGGAGCTCGTACGGGTCGGATTTTGATCCATTTGGAAACGTTCTCCTGGTCCTGAACTGTGTGGCTTCAAGTTCACACAAAAGGAGGAACTACTGTTTGACAGAGGCAGCGAGTTTCAGCCATTTCATACTGAAATACGTTCAAATTCTCCAGTATACTTATACTTATATCTAGCACCTAACCGGTAGTATTATTTGCTACAGTAATGACCAGACTGCTCCCCTGGGGTGATGAAGTTTCATCTGTTATTGAGTGGAGGTTGTTCACATAGTAGCAGCTGCAGATTCACAGGAAGCTTTGTAAGAATAGAAGTAAAGACACTTTGTTTAGGTGGAGCAGGGTGTGTGTGTGTGTGTGTGTGTCTGAGGAGGGAACCGCCGTGTTTACTTGAATCCTTCTCCCCTCTAACAGAGAGCTGTGAGGCAGACCTGTCGTCTCCGCGCGCCGCTTTCACTCTGAGCGCCGGCCAAACGACGGGGAAGGTTACCCACGGCAACGGGGCCCCAGGTTGGATTGCACAGCGGCCTTAAGGTGGCCCCTTGAAAAACACCTTTAGGAACACGTTGTACGAACCAAAATAGTGAACCTATAGAGTCACAGAAATGTTTCTTTACACACGTTTTGTAAAGTTTATGACACTTGCTAGCTGTTTTTCTTCCTGATTGTGTTTTATTTCTTTTACCCGACACACTTCAGAGTCCCAATGTATGAAATCCAGTGAAGGTGAGGTGACATTTTAACACTTTTCCCTCCCAATGAGCTGAAGTCTAACAGCCTAATGTGCTTCAATGTCTTCATTTACCAACACTATCAGCAACAAATACATACAGCAGATATAAAGAGAATATTTATAACACAACGCAATTAAATATGACAGGAAATTGCATTCACCTGCTGTGAATGTGGCTACTTGTGCCATTACTGTTCAATGTGCAGAAACATCCCCGAACCTATTTCTAGTACATTTATTGATCGTTCCGTCTGTAGCGGTTATTATTCTGATCAGGATTTTGTGGAGAAAACTACGATATTATCAGAGGACTCACGGCTCACTGTTTTTGGAGCAAATTGTCTGCATCTCCAAACAATTTCCCGTCTGTTTTTCTGCTTCGTAATCAAAGCAGTTCAAATTGTTATTTTGATGTAATTCATAAGGTGAGTCTGCAGAAAGAATTCAAGATGCACCGTCTTATCTTTCCCTGCTCCGTCGCGACACAGAGACAGCCATCGGTGCGTCTGCACAAACATCACAGAGACGAATTCCTGAGCGTCCATTGTGCTCGGTGAAATGTGCGACGCCGACTCTGATCATGATATGCATGAGAAGAAATGATCCCAGGAGGCCCGTGAACGCTGAAGATATAAGAGCAGGGCGGCAGAGATGTGACCGATGACTGATGGACTCGATGGACTGGATGGACTGATCCTCAACAGCAGCAGCGTTACAATGAAAGTCATCAACATGGTGACGACTTCCCCGGCATTTCAGATGAAACTAACGTGTCTTTCTTTGCGTCTGCATTGTTTCTGGAAACTCTTTTGTCTGCCTTCCGGGCTTCGGCCTGACGAGGCGGACCGGACCGGCCCCCGACCCGACCCGGCCTCCCCCGGGAGTCACCGGATCCCTTGTCCGATCGCAGGGCGCCGTGGCCTCGAGCGAGGGGGCGCATTACACTTAGTCAGCAGACCACAGGAAGCAGGAAAACAGAATCTGCTGCTTCACGCCGTTCTTCCCAACCCTCAACCGTCTCCCATGGCCTAATCGGATTACACCTTCATCTATTGCATCAGAACGGGTCCTTCAGGTCCGCTTTGGCTTGTATTCACAGTCAAAATGCTAAGTTTGATTCTTAGAGATAAGACGTTGAATGGGCAGCTATTCTGGACTCCAAAATCTTCAGTTCATATCTCGTTGATATGAGGTTGTATCAAACGCAAAGCGTTGTGGACACGACCTTAAAGAGAGCTGACCTGGAAGGCTGGACTGACGATAAGCCGGGGTCTAAACTCTGTCACAGACTTTCTTTATCCAGCTGCCTTCTCCTTTCTAAATGAGGATTTTCCCCGATGTCTGCAGCCATCCTTTTAACTCCAGTTTGATCAAATTTCAGCCAAAGTACATTTGCAAAAGGCTTATGCTCCTCTTGTACTTAAAGTCATTTACACTCTCTGACTTGAAATATGTTCCAGGTAAGTGGCAATTCTCCTACTTATGCAAAATGCGTCTGCACTCCTCCTCAGTCTGCAAATAAAGATGGAGAAGCGAGTTTCAAACAGTGCTGCGTCTCCCTGTGCACAGGAGACGTGGCGAGCCGCAGGTCCGGCAGATACCGCTCTGGAAACCGGGTCACATCGGGCACAGTGTGTTACATAAACATCACAGGTGGACATTCATACAGAAATAAAGAAAAAAAAGGGGGGGGGGGCTGCATTCGGAGCCACGTTGGCCACTTTCCACCATGCACAATACATCTTCAGCAGGGAACACAGAAGACATCCATACATGCAATAAACCCAGGCAGAAAAAAAAGAACAGAAGAAATGTGCTACGAACCGAGTGAACAAGACGCAAAAAGCAAAGCGGAGAACAAAATGGTGGTCTGGGATCGAGGTGGAGAATTCATACCAAGCTCTGAACCCAAAGGGAGGTGGGGTGGGTGGGTGGGGACTAAAATGGTTTTCAACTTCAATTGAACTGCTCTTACCTCCACCATAATGTGAAAGGCGTGCTTGTTGAAAAAGAACATAAGAAGCAAACAGTTAGAGGATGAAGTAGAGGAAGTAGACGGTAATAGGGAGGAGATGACGGCTCGCCTCTGAACAACCTCCTGCTCTCCAGACCGGGACTTCTTTAAGGTTTGGGACACACGACGGGGCACCGGGTCTGCGGTGGTCCTGGTGCGAGATGGGATATCTTAGGAACTTAAAAATGAGGCTCTCAAGCAGAGCAACTGAAAGTGGATTGAGCAATGTGTGTTAAAAAGGTTCTCCTAGACGAACGAGTAAAACAAATGCAGTAAGGCACCAACAGAAGATCATGTAGGAGACAGAAACGCTGGGTTAAGATTAACGTAGAGCTCAGGTTGAACACAGACACAGAACGATGTCCTCCTTCACAAGGGCCGGGTCACGGGTCACCTTTTCTTCAAACTTTACTTCAAGAAATATAAAATACGTCCGCATGGAAACAGGAACTATGGGATGTGGGATCGGCACATTTTGGTCAAGAACAAAAACCTTGTTTTGAGACAAATGTTCGGTGAAGAAAAGCTCATTTAAGTCTCTCCTCCCAAACACAAAAAACAGCTCACAGTTTGCTGGAATTCACATGACAACACATGTGCATAAGCAGCAGTCCTTTTGGAGAGCTGCAGCCAGACAAACAAGACGCAAGTAGCTCCATAATAAAGCAATTGATGAGATTTTGGTCAGAATCGATCTGCGAGATGGATAGAGATAAGAAAATCCAGGTGGAAAAAAAAAAGAAAAAGAGGCCAGACTTCTGTTTGAGTGCTCCAGGCCTCTCCGTGTGAAAGCTGTGGGTCTGCCTACTCAGACGCAATCAATTCCAGTTTGCCTCCACTTCGCACTGTGGTGCGAATAATGGAGGCTTGGTGGCAAATATGCAGCTGGTGAAGTACCAACGATCACAATGACATAATGACAGGAGGCGATTAAGTTACTTAGCCGCACAGCGTTCTCTGCACCTCACAGTGGAGTCGATCTTTTGAAGGGCTGTAGGGTCTAAAACGCTGGAAAATGCCAAACTGCATGTGAACGTACAGCCGGTGGCGTGATAATGAACCCTTTAAAGATCGTTGAGTGGGAACGATGACATTTGCATCGAGAGGACTGCATGTTTCATTGCCTTGCAGAGAAAACGGAGGCAGCAACTTGTTGTGTTTTTGTCTTTGACCAGCTCCCTTGCAAATGTGCAAAAGTGCAGAAAATCGTATCCATGAGACATTTTGGGGCGATGAATTGATTTGAAGACAGATATATGTATTTTTTTCCTCATGGTCATTAATATGAACAACAACTGGAGCTTCAGCACCAGCCTGGAGAAAGAACGAACAGAAGCTCAGGACACGGTTTTACTCAAAAGCAGAAGTCAACGTTGTGTATGTGTGACATCGCTGTGCTGGGATCAGACTCCAGCAGCGTGTTCCTGACATAATCACACTCCTACTCCTTTTAATTAGAGATTTAGATTGAATGAGCGCAGTGTGAAGCAGAGCTCCGCCGGTCTTTAAAAGAAGCAGCGACATGGATGTTGGGAAAACACACCGGCGACGAACGACCGGCACCACTTCCCGTTCGCACAGGCCGCTTAAAAACATGACCGGCAACAAGTGTGGGCAATTTGTAACCGTCACATTAAAAATACATGAGCGCGTATAGAGCATCGCGCTCTGACGAATGCACAACAGCCCAGGAACCAGCATGATGAAGCAGAAATGACGAAATCTACGGAACGACTTCTGCTTTTCAAGCCTCACCGAGTCGCTGAAACTCAATATGGAAAAATACAGACGTATTATTCAAATTCAATCAAATGTGTTGTCCACGATTTGTTAAGTGCCTTTGGACGACGCTGGCATAGAGAGCGACTTAAAAAATAGTCATTTTGTTTGCTTGCCAAGAGTTCTACGGAGAAGATCAATAGCACTCTCATGTCAGTGTGTTAGGAATCACATTAGTTCTGACGTCATGCCACGAGTCCTTAACAGGCATTGTGTGTGTGTGTGTGTGTGTGTGTATATATGTGTGTGTGTGTGTGTGTGTGTGTGTGTGTGTGTATATATATATATATATATAAAGAAGATAGAATTAAATCCATCCCTCTGCTCTCCATCTTCTGCTTTAATCAGTTGCTAAACAAGCTGCTGACGACGGAACATCTGAACGTGCGTCAGATAGCGATTGCAAATATATCTGCACTTGTTTTAGCCTCCTTCCAGTAGCAGGCGGGTGGGGTTTACACCGCCGCGTCACCTCCTCCCAGAAAAAGCACACGCTCCGACTTTTAAACACATTCTCGAAAACGAGTGACCTCCTTTCCTCCTCCTGTCCTTGTACACCTACTCATTCATGCATTAAATACTTCTGCACACGCGATTATCCGGCACGACTTCATCTGTTCCACCCTGGCTGTTTGATTTCATTTTCCTCCTCTTGTGATATTATGAATATTTCAGCTGCATCATCATTAGTTATCTGATCCACTCCCGGTTGCTCGTATTTTCTTGAATGTTGTTTATTTATTCATTTATCTGTTTCCAGGTAGGATGATTCATAAGCCTCTTAGCGGTGTTGTTTTTCCAATGCGCATTAGCATTTGATTGTATTGTGTCACTGTCTTCTTTATCTCTTCCCTGCTATGCGTTGGCACTGTGCAAATACAATAACTAAGTTGAAAGAATTGCATGTCTCTCCTCACTCCCTCCCCTGCACGAACCACCCACCCATCCTCCGAGGCAGAGCTGCGAGCGTCTCTGTGTTTAGTTTTGTTTGCCTATATAAAGCCTCATCAATAATGCAGAGGCCCCTGACTCCTCTTCCATACGGTGGAAGCTCTGCATGGGTTTTCTTTTTCCTCCTCCTGCTGAGCAGCACAGAATACAGCTCCGCCGGGGTTAAAACCGCCAACAAATCATGAAAAAAAAAGAAAAAGAAAAGGAATCTGGAATCTGGAGCCCTACAAGAAGGGAGATGTTTTAAAAAAAGTTGGTAAAAAGGTGATGAAACTGTCCAATTCAAGTGAAGACATGAAAGCGATCAGACGTGTGGATATGAGGGTTTTTCCAACAACGGAAAAAGCCTGATGGCAAGTTAGGCTGAACAGGAAAAGAAAAGAGTAATAAAAAGGTGAGCGACTGCAGCACCAGAGCGTCAAAAGTCTGTTTTAATCTTTTAAAATGTGATTAAAAGCCTGACACAACACGAACCAGCCCAGCTCCAGCCCGCTGCTTTGAAAGTCTCTGACGCGTTTGCTCAGGAAGAGAGTCGAGGGAAGAAGAAGAAGAAGAAGAAGAAGAAGAAGCAGCAGATGGAACACGGGCTCCTCTCACCCTTCTATACAACTCCGAACGAAGAAAGTGAAAAAGCAATCATCGCGGACGTGAACTGTCCACACGGTGCGTCTGTTCTTCTGGCCAAAGGCCGGTTCAGCCCGCGGAGAAACCAGACCAGTGCTAAAGGTGTTTCTACTGCATCACACTACGAACAATACAAGCGTCTTCTTTCTACAGGAGCAAACAATGAGCATTAAATCAACCGGAGCAGAATGAGACGATGCGTTGTTGTAGATCTTTAACCTGCTTGCCGTGCGAGCATTATGTGCACACATAACTTTCTTGGTTATTCCTGCTTAGTTCCAAGCTTTTGTTTTTGCACGTACAGGAATAAATCATTTGGGACGCAGAAACCGATGCGTTTTACATTTCCCCTTTGTTTGCAATTAACAGATGAAGTGGGACGCGATGGCCGCCGTGGCTGAACAGACAAAAAGAGAAACTCTAACTGCATCAGCAGCAACGTCGGAGAAAGAGGACACCGCGGTCCCCGCCGCGCCGTTTGATTGACGGGTGACCTCTGGAAGCAGTGATGAGCGCTGCTGTGGTCATGGACCGAGTTTAAGGATCCGTGTTCGGAGCTCCGTCTAGCTGCAGGACTTACATGTGTGGGGACGAGGGCCGCCGGGTAGGCCAGTTTGTGATGTCTCCACATCCAGAAGGAGAAGAGGACGACGGCGGCCAGGCCGATGATGGGCACCAGGGAGTACAGCAGAGTGCTGAAGAGCTGGGGCTTCTGGGAAAATGGGTTGGAGGTGGCTGCGGGGAGATAAAGAAAGAGAGAGAGAGGATAGTGGAAAGAAGAAGACAAATTAAAAGATAGGACTCACAACACTT